>NC_132890.1:8906533-9211511 GCF_030463535.1 Salminus brasiliensis
AGGGGACATGGATCGGGTTGCCAGTAGCAATCTGTGCTGCCCACAGATGATCACAAAATGTAACAGTCAGAATATACAAACAAAACAGAATGTCATGTCCTGTAAGGCCGAGGGGTGGTTCGAGGTAGATGTGGTTCGAGGGTGGTTAAGCTAGCCAGCAGCCACCTGCTCCACTAACTGTTATAGCTGTTAGCCATGAAATATATACAGTATGTACGCTTATAAGTTAAGCTATAAAGCTCAGGATGTCTTAATGCTTGTTACAAATACAGCGTCCACAGGACTTCTTTACAAAATGGAAAACAAGTCAGGGCCTTCTTTAGATGGTTCTTTAAAAATCTCTAACGCTGAATTTTATGGTAAAGATGCAACATTTTTTTTTTCTGATGACTCTTCCATTTGTTGAGGTGTCGCTGCACAGTAGAACAGTGCACCACCACTTAAGACTCTGTTGAATCTTCCTGAAGGTCTTCTGCACTCAAACAGGGGTTCTGATTGGCTTTTCAAGCAATCTTATAAGCAGTGCTCTCTGGAAGTTTTCTTGGTCTTCCAGACCTCAACTTGACCTCCACTGTTCACTGGCATTACTTAATTACAGGAAACACTTTGCTATCTTCTTATAGCCTTCTCCTACTTTCCATAATTTGATTATTATTTCATTTTTACAGGCAGTGGCTAATGCCAGATTCACACTACACGATTTTAGCCCTGGTTTCAGAGTGGCAGGATGTTTTTTTGGAGATCGCAGACAAAAGCTTCAGGTTGGAGGTAAGTCAGCATTTGCTTGGTGCTGGCTCGGTCGCTATGTGTAAACTGCCGAAATACATGATCTGAGAGTTCGCCAAATGTGATCACTGATGTCTCCAAAGCCCCAGACAAATATCTAACAGGCTTAGTATCTGGCTCTGGCGACGACTTTAAATTTGGTGGTGTGAAAAGTGTTGCGACTGGAAGTTAGCTAGCTACAGCCAATGAGATCACAAGACATGGGATAAGAAGAAAGCCAAGGGTGCAGACATCGATTTTGAAAGAGCTAATGGCATTGCATCAGTTCTGGCGTGTGTTTCGGTGACATCTTAATTGACGGCATCTTAATTGCATGCTACACACCAATACTATTGGCCGATTAGTACACAAAATATTAACACACAACCCGTTTTCTACTAACAGGAAGTGAAGAAGCAATGCTGCCAACATACATCTATGGAAGTCCTCCTTTCACTACCTGATTCACGTCCTTGTGCTTTTCTTGCACGTGCTCAGTGCAAACATTCAGGTAGACATGGATCAGGTGTCCAGTAGCAATCTGTGCTACCTATAGATGATCACAAAATGATAAAGAACTAACATCAGTTAGACATTGAATATAACAGTCGTGTCCTGTTAGGCCGAATTGTGGTTTAGCGTAGTTAGCGATAAGTTCACGTAAGCTAGCCAGCCAGACACCTGCTCCACTAACTGTTATAGCTTTTATCCATATAATATATATGTTAAGCTTAGAAGTTTAGCTGAAAAGCTCAGGATGTCTTAACGCTGGTTGATACCGCTGGCTCTCGTTTTGATAATCAAACAGTCACACTTGCTACCATATCTACACTGGCTAAACATGCTAACTCAGTGCTAGCATCAGCCTGTTACCCAGTGAGGAGTAGGGAGGTCTAGGGCATGCTCGGCACAAATCGGACAGGGGCCTGGCCATCGCCAGCCAGCCATCGCCTCTGCACTTGCATCATTATCCGATTATCCATCATCACTATCCGCCATGATTGCTGATTTCTAGGACAAGGTTTGAGGAGTCTGAGTATTTATGAAGCTTTAAATTTGAATCACCTGACATTTGTGGCAACAATTGTGAATGAGCCATAATTCAAACTACATAAGCTACATAAGGTCTGAGACGTTTGTGAAAGTTGTCCAAACTTTAGCATGGTGTTCTTTTTTCCTTTTTTGACTAATCGTGATTAAAATGTTGAAAAGAATGTTTCTTCTTTAACTTTTGGAGATCAGATTTTGAGGAGTGAATCTACTACTTACTTAACAACAGAAATATTGGACTGGGACTGGGGTGTCCAAACTTTTTCATCACCCTGTGCATCAGGCTGTGTGGAGGAGTCCTGCAGTTGAGACCTGGGCGGTGCAGTGACCTTTTATTTCAGTCTGCAACCTGAATAGAAACGATCAGCTTGAAGAGTGGTCACCAGATAATGGCTACAGACCAGTAACAGAAAACCCTTGACAGTGCAAACACAGGGACACTATCCAAACTTGAGCTCCGTTTGGAGCCAAGCCGCCTTTGACTGGCCTAATCTGCAGTGTAAATCTGCAGCCTCGGCCTGTCTGGTCCCTGTCTGGGTTCTGTGCTCTCAGACAAAAAGCTCCGGACACCTTGCCCACTGACAAAGGGGTGGATACCACTCTCTCCTAATCGGAGTGGACAAGGCTTGCTGATGGGGCCTTTTTGAGCAATTGAACTTGGTGAATGCTTCTTACGGATCTGGTGAAACATGGACAGTTGGTTTGACTTCAACAACAGTAAAACCGACCGTATGGGGCATTTTTAATGTTTAATGTGAAAGTAAAATTGTTTCTGAAGAGAGAAAAAAGGCCTTTATAGGCATAGTCCATGTGCTCATGAAATCGGACTCAAGGTTTCCTTGAGGGGGTGGGTTAAGTAGTTCCTCACATCATGTTCTTCAAAGATCTACTGGTTTTTATAAAAAAAATTAAAGATATGCAACAGAATAAGCATTTCCCAATGTTATATTCAATAAATATTTACATATTAATGCAGTTTATTCACAGTTAGATGCTCTAAAATCGCGAGCTGAAGTCCACTGAGAACTACAAGGGCGTGTCAGATCTCAGAATGATTGGCAGTGGCAACACCATGGGAAGGTAAACACACCACCGCCCCTCTCCTCAGTAGCAGGGTCAGTTTTCTATTATAGCTGGGTTTTTTTTTTTTGAATGCACACTTTCTGACTTCGATTCATGTATTCACTGTATCTGACTGATATAAAATGTGGTAAATTTCAAATTTAAAAAATCATGTTTTCTTTGCCAGTTCAGAGTAAATTCATCATAAAATTATAGATATTAGTTAGAAGAGAATCATGAAATGAGTAGGCAGGGGCTTTAAGACAAGGATTTCTGACAGTTAGTGTGGCAGAGGTGAAGTTATCACAGGCGAAAAGTCAAAGACTGAAACCTTGTGTATTTATGCTGGCAGATGCTGAGCAAACAGGTTAGAGTGCCCTTTGTGCTTCTTCAGGAAACAATATTTCTTCGGGGGGTTTTTGTTCAGTATTCACACCTCTGTCTTTGTGCAAGGCTACACAGGATGGCAAATGCAAATGTCTGTCTGATGAAACATCCACTGTTAGTTGCAGTGTGGATAAATGAGTAGACACCATGAATATCATAGACTGTTTAAACATAATTAAACATTTTCATTTAGACAATATGGGGGGATGGAGGTGATATAACTAAACTCATACAACTGAAGAAAGCTTTCAAATTAATTTGTCAGATGCAATTAATGGAAATGCATTTTTAAAAGAAAAAGGTTAGGACACCCTCACATTTATTACTACTGAAACTGCCTAAACATTTGGAGGATTTTGAAGGTCTGTCTTATTTAAACCTCAGACATTTAGTTTGGTTTGCTTTGATTGGGGAGTGAGTGATATCAACATGGCCTGAGCCAACAAGCTCTTTAAGGCCTTCAGAAAGAAGCTTGTAGATGTTTTGAGTCTGGGAAGGAATTTATAATGATCTCAAAACATTTAGAAATCAGCCGTTTCACTGTCCACTGCTAAATCATTTCATTATTATATTATATTATATTATATTATATTATATTATATTATATTATTAATCATTTCAAGGAGAGAACATTTAAACAACTGCCAGCATGGCCAGGTCAGGCTGTCCTAGCAAGTTCAGCCACAAGATGCTGTACTCTCCAACCCTTTTAAAATGTCATCACAGGACCTACAGGTAGCTCCTGCCACAGTTGAAGTCAAAGTACAGCATCTAGTATCAGAATGAGACCACACTGCTTCGATTTTCATGGGAGGTTTGCAAGCAGGTAGTCTTTATTGTCAAAAAGGAAAAACCAAAAAAAAAAACTAAGACTAAGACTAAAGGCAAGTCTATAGTTGGCCAGAGGACATCTCAGTGGACAAAGACCAGGACGTCTGGAACAATGTGCTTTGGACAGATGAACCCAAGGTTGAATTATTTGGACACAGTAACAGAGAATATGTGCCGTGCAAACCAAACACAGCATTTGAGCACAAGACCCCAGATCAACTGAGAAGCATGGAGGTGAATGTAATGGTTTGGGGTTGCTTTGCAGCAGGAAAGTCTGAGATCATTTGTCTAAAAACTGAAGCTGAAAAACATCACACAGCTTAAAGAATTCTGCATTGAGAGTAGGAAAAACTTTCACCTAGTCAATTTAGACTTAGTCAACTTGTAGACAGTTACAGGCAATGTCAAATTAACATTATTTCAGACAAAGGGGGGAATAACAGGACGTCCAAATTTTTATTAAATTACATTTGACTGATTATTCTCATGTTTTTGTTTTATTTGTTTGATTCTATTGCATTCCATGTTATCTTTAATTGTATTACTCTCTTGATATTGTTCAAATGAAGATCAAATGTCCATATGTTAAAATAATAAATATGTAAAAAAAAATAATCTCAAGCCGATGTAAATCCAAGGTCATTTTCTGTAATATTCGTGCCTCTTCAGACCAACAGTTTTTGTTCTGTTTTTGTTCAGCATTCGCACAGGATGTCAAATGCAAATGCTGTCTGATGAAACCTCCACTGTAACTTACGTCTCTGAGAGAGAAAACACATTACTATCACTAAATCTGAAAAAAAAAACTGAACCAATGTTCTTAAAACACTGCGACACTGTTTATTTACTACTGTTTAAACCTTTTCTTTACACTAAAGGGAGCTTAAGTGTCCCTTCTTAAGAGTTTTATGAAAAAGCTAATTGGAACAATCAAAGAAAGCACAGCCGTCCCTTTCTGAGGAGGTGAAATGCTCGGCTAATTTAATTCATCAAACCTTAAATTGGTCAAACCTTTTCATATGAAACAAAAAAACATGAGCATAATTCACTGCATTTCATTCCATTCCTCTGCATTTCATTCATGCACTAAAATATATTTCAGAATGTGTTGCCTAAATACCAAATATACATTAATATACATTTATTTTTTATAGGGAAATAGAACAGATATATGAAGTGACTTGTTTTGACATGGTAAAAACAGGTTTCATATGTACAGGTACACAGTAACAATGCAGTTAAAACATTTGTTATATATTTTTAAATTGAGAACTAAAACAAATGTATTTAAATAGATTTAATATAAAAAAATAATACAAATATATATGCATATTGTTCCTTTGGGTTGTAATGACATAATAGTGTAGTAATGTACTGAAGAACTGAAGAGGATTACAGCATGTATAAGAACATCTATAAAGATAATTCTACTGTCTACTTTTCATAAAAAATGGGATTTTGTGAGAAAAAATTAATAAAACAATACAGCCAGGATGTACCCTGTACCCTTCGAGTTATATACATTTGACATGGCAAAAACAGGTTTCATATGTACAAGTACACAGTCAAAATGCAGCTGAATCATTTGATATATATCTTGTTTTTTAAACTGAGAACTAAAACAAATGTATTTAAATATATTTACTATTTTTAAAAATATATATAAATATTAAATAAATAAAATCCCTATATTTTGACATTTTTGCTAAAATAAATAATAAAATTAAATATATATATATATATATATATATATATATATATATTATTTTATTTATTTGTTTTTGTGTTTTTTCCCCCAATTTGGGTTGCAATCACATAATAGTGCAGTAACGTAACAACTGAAGAGGATTACAGCATGTATAAGAACATCTATAAGATAATTCTCCAGTTTAATTTGGACACTATTTTTAGTAAATTTGATTTTGTGAGATAAAATAAATATAAAAAATACAAACAATGAAGCTCTCGCTCACACAGCCGAGTAGTTTGTCCCTCGGCCCACCCTGTACCCTTGGTTTCTATAGCAACAGCAGAGCGACGCGAACGCCAGCAGCGCTTCGGGGAGGACTGCGGTGGGTGTGCGGGGTGCGGGGAGCTGAGTGCACTTGCTGAACGGACTTCAGGCTCTGTCAGGCAGAAGGTAGCGCTAGATTAATGCATGCTCTCTTTTTCAGGCTTTTGTCGTTGCCTTCGATGAAATTCAAGCGCATTGTTTCGCATAGGTCGGTCTCAGAGCCTCTGAGCTCCAGTCAACCTGCCGCTACACCAGCAAAGGGTGAGGCAGGAGCGTTAGCTATAGCAGCTGTTTACAGAAACATGGCATTCAGGAAAAGACCACCGAGGCAGTAACTGATGGCTTTTATTCAGGCACCTTTATATAATATACTTTCACTTAGTGCTAGAGATATATTTGCGAGGAAATGTGAGAGTTTGTGACCTAATACATTAATACTTCTACTAAAGTTGTTGTTGTTTTAACCTATAATATGAATATTTTTATATTTCTAGCTACATTTTAAAGACTTAAGCCTATTTGAGAGCAGATTAATCTACCATTATTTATTCTACATTAGATTTTACATCAATAGCTAATAAAAAGAGTAGAATAGCACCTGACTTCAGGTCTGGTGCTGAAATTGGAGATGCTGGATCTACTAGGAAGCTCCTCTGCAGAAGTAGTTTAGAAGTTTTTTGACCTGATACTTTTTACCTTACAGATTCTGACCAAATACTGTTGTATTTGTTGTTTGAGAATATATTGTTGTACTAAATAACATTACTACCTGTGGTTGGTGTGGTGCAACAGATAACACCACTACCTGCCACTGAGCTACCACACCACGTGGGAGACTGGGGTTCGATTCCCAGTCTGGGTGACTATACTGCTACACCAATAAGAGTCCTTGGGCAAGACTCCTAACACTACAGTGGCCCACCTCTGTAATACGAGTTACCTTGTAAGTCGCTCTGGATAAGAGCGTCTGCTAAATGCTGTAAATGTAAATATACCTGTATCCTACACATGTAAAAGCTGATGCCCGAAGCAAATTCTAGCTGGATCTACTAAGACGTACCTCTGTAGAAGCTACTCAAAACTTTTGTTTTTTTACCTGATAATTTTTACTTTAGCTACAGTCTGCAATTCTGCTAAAGCTGCTGTTTGGGAAGGTATTTTTCCATAATTATTCCATAATAATAATTATTATATATAATTATATATATGCCACTAATAAAAAAAGAATGCCCTATCATGAATATTTTCAAAATGCAATAATGGATTATATGTAAGGAACTAATTTACTTTCTATTTCTAGGGTAATATTTGACTTTTTTTGCTTTTTTTAGACTATAAGCGCAGAAAAAAGAGAAGAAATAAACATATATTTTTTGCTGGATCTAAATCTGGGTGGCATCCTCATCTTAACTCTTTCATTTAGTGGCCACATCCTGCTCCTTTTACTTGTCTGATCTTCTCCTTCCTTACAAACCCACTTACACTCTCACTTCTTCTTTTGCTCGGTATATTCACCGTTCCTCCATTAAGGCTTCATGGCTTTGGTGATCTAGTATTTTCTAGATTTGCTCCTCATCTCCGAATATTATTTTCACCACTGGTCCAGCAGCCTAATGGGGATTCATAATAGGGACACATGTAGGGATTTATGGGGGGAGGGGTTGTAGTAAGTGCCAGACTTTGATCTGTGTACATTATCATTTAAGGATGGAATCAGATGCCATAGATCAAGCTATTGATGAAGAGCTGGAAAAGCTGAGCCTGAACCTCTCTGACTCTGATTCAGACGACGCAGAACCTGAAGAGGATTTCACTGCATCCAGTGGAAAGGTGTGTATCAGAAGCATTTGTCCTTTAGAGCATTGGACCTTTGGGACTGTATAAGCTTTTTTGTTTTTAATGTGATTTTTAAAATACATATAAGACTAAATGTACAATGGACTTCATATACCAACTTCTTAGATTCCCTTTCCACTTTGTATTTTTACAAAGATTCTGATGTTTACCAGTGTTTTCCTATTTGGGATTTGTTTAGTTTACAAGGACACTCATGAGTCCCTCATTATAAGAGCAGAGCTGTGAACAATAATGCGGTTTAAAAACACATCACAAAGCTGATGAAGAATTTTTTTTAGGATTTTCATGAACTAGTACTCTGTTTACACCTGCTCTACTTCATATGGCCAGTATCTGGATTTTAGCCACATGCGTTTACACTCAGTTAGTCAGACTGTGTTGAACATAATATGCAAATTAGCTTGTTGCCTGACAATTATTAGTGGTGTTTTGTTTCTACTGGGAGGGTTTTTGTTTTTGGTTGTTGAATGTATTTTGGAGAGACAGATGCATTTACACTGCTATAACGTGGCTCAAATACGCCTCAGACTACGTCCTAAAGTGGTTTGAGGGATCGACTTTGTATCTGGAATTATTATAGTCTTGGGTGAGTTCACACTTGCATTGTTAAATGGCTAAACGGGGTCTAAGTCTTATGATAAGTTCTTATGATTGTATTGTTCTTGTGTTGGATGGTTCACAATGTTTCTCTACACTTTTCGACAAACAGCTGGAGAATGACTTTCCTGAGGCAGTGTTCACCTATTTGGAAGCTTCACATGACAGAGTGAATACCGCTGAACAGCTGATCCTTGAAGATCTTGATGAAAACGGTAAGGGAAATTGAAGATTGTGCAACTGTGTGACTGCAGACTGTATAAATGTTGTTGTTTTTAGCTGTTAAAATGTTGTTCTTGTTTCTCTGCAGATACAGCATGTTATGAACTGTCTCACCATAAGAATTTTGATGACCTTTTGAATGAACTTGCCTGTAATTCTGACGAGGATCTTATGAAGCTGAAGGAAAGGGTAAGTCTGACCTTGTGGTTGATGTGATTGTAAAACCCCCTGAGTCATTGCTGAGGGAAGCACGGGCCAGTGAATTCGAAAGGTCCCATCACAGAATGGTGCAGAAAGTAATAAATGTTTAATTATTTAAAACAAACCTCATTTATATATATATATATATATATATATATATATATATATATATATATATATATATGAGTATAGTATATATATATTATAATATATCATAATATATATATAATTATATATATTATTTATTTATTTTTCTCAGATCATTTCAGAAATGAAGGAGCATGTAGATCCAGATGAAGCTGATGGGAGTTGCATGGAAAATACACATGTGGATGAAGGTTTGTTTCCATGATGGAATTAAAGTCAAACCCCAATCGGTTGTAACTTGTAATTTTTTTATTGCTACAGAAAATGGCAAAATATGTATGTTCTTTTTTTTGAGCCTAAATATAAGAAATGTTATCTCCATTGCTTACTAACCATGACCAACAAAGCAAACCCGACAGCACATCCTTTTCAACTTGCTTGTCTTATGATTGGTGGCATTGGTGTAGGTATAGTTAGATGTGGAGTTAGTGTTACACTATATAGACAAAAGTATTGGGACACCTGCTAATTCATTGTTTGTTCTGAAATTAAACGTATTTGATTTCAGATTTGATTTCATTCAACAAGAAGCTTGTAGGTAAGGTCAGGATGTTGGGTGATCACTACACCTCATCCCCAACTTCCAAATCCCAAACGTACTGAATGAGAGAACACAGTTCCACTGGTCCACAGCTCAGTTCTGGGGGCTTTGTACCCCTCTAGCCCATGCCTGACATTAAACATTGTGACAGAAGGTTTATGTTTATCCGCTCCAGAGAGTCCTATTCTATTGGCAATACTTCTACACAGAGACTAGACAGGCTGTGTGTGTATTTGCTCTGAGTGCAACCTAAGGTAGGTGAAGGCATTCATTGGAAGGGGTCTCCATGAACATTTGGACATTTAGTGTATGTTCAGTATATAGTATATACAGTAGAATATTACTGGAACATCTCAGCTGTTATTTGATATTTGATATCTACCACTAGATGTCACCGCTGTGAAAGATTCAGCTCTGTATTTTGGCCATAGACTTTTCATTTTAACATCATGTAAATATGAGGATTTGTGTTGACTTCAGAAACTGAAGACGATGCTTACAAGAAGACGGAAAGGCTGCTCATTTTTGAATGGAGAGCAATAGAGGAGAGGCTGAGGAAAGAAGAAGAGCAGAGATTAGCAGAGCAGGAGGCTGAGAGGGAGCACCATCTGAACTCAGTGAGAGAGGAAGAGGAGAAGAAGAAGCGCAGACTTGAGGAGTTTGAGGAGGGGCTGCGGAAGATGGACGGAACAAGCTCAGTATGTTTATCTGTAAAGAAATCTACCTACAGTTTGTACACAGTGTTTGGAACCACCTGATGATGATAACAGAAAAACACATGTTTTTGTGCTCTTCGTTCACAGTGTGAGCATCTTGAAGATGATGGAGATCTCACAAATCATAGTCTTCAACTTGAAGTGGCCAAACAGCAGGTGAGTTTAAAATGAAGCTTTCAGGTAAAACTCAGATCTGTGGATGTTGTTCATCTTGAACGTCTCATAATGTTTACATGTGAATCGTCTGGCTCAGGAGCTGATCAAGAGATTAGAGAAGCAGTTAGAGGAGGAGAAGCGTGTCTTCGAGGAGGCCCAGCAGGAGGAGAGGAGAAGAACTGAAGAGAGGTGCTGTGGAGCGGCCACCAAGCTTCAGGCAGCTTTCAGAGGGGCACTGGCGCGTCGATGGAGCAAAAACGAGCTGAGCAAGAGGAGACAAGAGGAGAGGAGGAGACAGGAGGAGAGGGAAGAAAGGGAACGGAGGAGAGAGAGGGAGGAAAGGCTGAAGAAGGAGTGGGAGGAGAAGAGAAGGAGAGCGGCTGAGGAGGAGCGGCTTCAGAAAGAGGAACGGGAGAGGAGAAGAGCTGAGTATGAGAGAGCCAAGGAACGAGAGCGCCATCGCCTGGAGAAAGAGCGCAAGCTAGAGGAACAGAGAAGGCAAGGGGAAGAAGCAAAGAGGATGGAGCATGAGAGGAAGAGAAAGGAGGATGTGGAAAGGAGGAAAAGAGTGGACGAGGAGAGGATGGAGGAGGAAAAGAGGAGAATTGAGGAGGGAAAGGAGGAGGAGAGGGAAAGAAAGGAGGAGGAAGAAAGCAAGCAGATGCAGAAAGACAGGAAAGGCATACAGATAAATGAGAAGCGAGATGGGCAGCAGGTGGAGGAGAGAAGAATGAAGATGGAAGATAGAAGTAAAAGAATGGAGGAGGAAGGTGTAGGGGAGGATGAGAGGAAAGTGGAGGAGGAGGAGGAGGAAAGAAAAGGGAAGGAGGACACAAAAAGGATAGTGGAGGAGGAGAAGAAAAAGAAAGAACTAGAAACTGGGCTTATGCAGAAAGGGTATAGGATAAAACTAGAGGAAATGACGAGTAATGGAGAAGAAGAGATTGTGCCAAAGATAAAAGAGGAAAACAATGGACAAAAAATGGAAAGGGGGACAACTAGAGCTAAAGACAAAATTAGAAATACAGAAAGTGCTAAACTTGTCCTTCAGCCATCTCCTCCCAAGTCAGATAAAAGCCTTGTTAGTGTCTTACCTAGCCCTAAACCTTCTAGCAATGGACATCAAGACCAGCTTTTCCATCCCCTCAGTTCACCAGGCCCCACTGCCCCCATCCAGACCAGCTCTTTTACCGCAGCAGCAGGTTCAAACAAAGCACAGCTCGAGTTTAAATGTGATGGTGAAAAATCTGAAACAGACACCAGAGGGCACCAGTGTGACATGACAGATTCAGTGGAGAACTGTGCCCAAGACTCAAGCTCCATATGCCTGCCTGACAGCACAGAGCTGAAGAGGCTGGCCTGGATGATGAACTGCATTCCCTGGTCCAAGCTCTCCATGCAAAACAAGAGGAAGGGGGTCACAGCCTCAACGAGGAAGAGGGAGGTTAGAAGAACCTCAATGCCCACCCTTCCACCTTTACCTGTGGACACTATCCTCAAGTCTGGGTCCTGGAGTGCTCTCAGACAGGTAACATCAAAAAGTCAAACACAAATAAGTGATATGAGTTATGAGTTATAAGTGGCCATTTTCCATTAGTATTATATTAAATCAGAACAAAGCTACACTATGTGGACAAAAGTATTGGGACACCTACTCATTCATTGTTTCTTCCAAAATCGTGGGTTTAAAAAAAAATGCTGCTTTTGTTGGAGTAACTGTCTCTACTGTCCAGGGAAGGCTTTCTTCAAGACTAGATTTTGGAGCATTACTGTGAGGATTTAATTGCATTCAGCAACAACAGCATTAAGGTTAGGATGTTGAATGATTACCACGCCATCCTCAATTCCCTAACTCATCCCAAAAGTATTGGAGGAAGCACCATCCATCATTCCAAAGAACACAGTTCCACTGCTCCACAGCTCAGTGCCCCTCTAGCCCACGCCTGGTATTATAGGCATAAGTAAATTTTTTCATCTGCTCTGCTTTTTTTCATCAGCGAGTCCTATTCTATTGGCAATACTTCTTTACAGACACTAGACAAGCTGTGTGTGTGCATTTGCACATCTGTTTCAGCAGTGGGTGCAACGCAAAGGTGCTGAATGCATTCATTAAAAGCGGTGTCCACAAACATTTGGACACAGTGTATTACGTGGAGGTTCTTTGACTGTCACTAAAGGCCCAACGTGAATCAGACGACACTGTGTAAAGAACCCCAGTGTTTGCTGTGTTTGCTGTCCTTGAAGTTTTAGCCGAAGTCTAAATCTTCTTTGTAATGAATACCAACATCAGGTAACCACGGTAACTCTGGAGGACTTGCCTGGCTGCAGTCTCTCCACACTGTCTGAGTGTACAAGTCTGCAGTCGCTGACCCTCCGGAGATGTGGACTTCAGGCCCTTGACGCACTAAACCATTGTAGTGGACTTAGGCACATTGATGTACAGGTACGCCCTTATGTTTTTGTTTAGACACGTTTGTATGGATTTCTCCTCAAAGAGCTACTTATAGCCCAAGTTTCTTCTTATGTCTTCCTTTTCTTATTCAGGACAACAGTATCACATACGTCAACCTTGGGAGTCTAGACAGACTTGAGGTCCTCCTTTTGAGTAGAAACCAGCTCACCAGCATCCACGGTCTGGATAGTGCTGTTAACCTGACCGTGCTACAGCTCTCCCACAACATCATCTCCCGCATCAGTGAGTAGCTTACTGCGGCTGATAATTCTGGTCATACACGGGTCAGCCATAACATTAGTGCCTAATTCTAATACTGAGGAGGTCCCCCTTGTGCTACCACAGCAGATCTGACCTGGCATGGAATCCACAAAACTTCTAAAGCAGTCCTGTGGTATCTGGCACCAAGACATTAGCAGCAAATCATTTAAGTCCTGTAAATTGCAAGGTGGGGCTTCCTGAGGTTTACCAGATGTCCTTTTTTGGACTACATCAGGTAGGCACTGAATACTGCATACCACAGAACACCTCACAAGACTTGCCTGATGTTTTGGAGATGCTCTGACCCAGTCGTCTAGTCATCACAGTTTTGAGGCGTCTTGTCGAAGTGCCTCAGATCCTTATGCTTGACACGTGACCTTCAAGAACTGACTTCACCTGCTGCCTGATATATCCTACTCCTTGACAGATGCCACCTCACTTTTTCACCCCCATGTCAGTGGTGCTAATGTTAAGGCTGATTGGTTTATTAATGCAAGCTCTAATGAGATGGTGATCACTGCTGAGAACATCTAGGTGGATCAGAAGTGCTTGAAACTAAACTCTGTAGGAAAGTTTATCTCCAGTTGCAGGTTCTGATAACTAGATTTGAACCTAGATTGAAACCTGATTACTGTGTTTTTGTCCACTAGAGGGCAGTATTGTCTAGTCATGGCAGGTTTCTTTGTACCTGCTCCCTCGCTACCTTACAATATGTATTCAAATGTGAGTCATTTACCTCAATTGTGGTTCTGTATATATGAACAGCCATGAATAAATATTTCATAAAGAAGAGGTTAAATGCCCTTAAAGAGTATTTACTCTCAGTGGTTGTTATGAAACCCCCCCTCAGCCGAGTCGTGGGATTAGGTTATACTTTAGCTGATATTAGATTTTTTTCTTGCTATCCTCTTATGATCCTCACACACTTTCACTTCATTTCTGCATCCTCATATGAATGATGTCTTTTTCCGCCAGGTGGTTTGGGATCTCTGAAAAGGCTTCAGCGGCTGTCAGTCGACCATAACCAGCTGATCAGCACGAGAGGCCTCAGTGATGCGTTCACACTGCTGTATCTAGATTGTTCATATAACCATCTGAGCCACGTGGAAGGCCTAGAACACTGTGCTCTCCTCAACACACTAGACATGAGAGGAAACAGTCTGTCTGAGGTAAGCCATAAACAACCTCCTTGCTGAGGTAATCCATACCAAAACAATGAGACTGAGGCAAGGCATACCAAACAATACAACCGCATCATTACAAACACAAACACGAGCATTATCCGACAGTGGTGAGGTAATTCTGGTGAAACATTAGTACAGAGTAATGTCTAGTGACTCCTCATTATCAGGGACTGTCTGGTAACTCGGGTAGTGTGTGTTTCAGCATACTGTTTTATGTCTTGAGTATGGATGTAATGAAATGAGCGACCACATCAGTAAGCTCTGCTTTTCTGAGATTTTTCACCCACTCTCAGATTGAAGGAACTTGACAGCATTCAGAATGGTAACTGCACCGGCCGTCCAGAAAGACAGAGCGATGATGACGATGATGACAGAGATTGTTTATATCATCCTCACGTTGAAAGCGGCTCCTCCATTAGGGTCACATTATCGTCTGCCGTCACTTAAATTCAATTTCCACTGCCAGTCAGTGCTGGTGCGCCAATAAGTGCTGTTGAGGTCTCATATTCAGGGTGAGGTTTGTGTTCCTCAGCTCTTGGGACGTTTAATGGTTGACATGGGCAGGATAGTATTTTGGCAGTTTGGTGACGCACTTACGCAGTAAGGTTGTGTTTCTTTCTTTTTTTGTCTGGGACCCAGATACCCGTACTGAAGAACCATGTGTTGCTGAGGGAGCTGTATCTGGATGATAATAGCATCTCCTCCCTGCACGGCCTGGACTCCTGCTGGCTGCCTCTGCTGCGCTGTCTTTCTGTGGCCCAGAACAAGTGAGTGTTCTATCCTTCTTCTTCATTTTCCATGATTTGCTTTTTTCTTCTGCCTGATTTTAGCCCAATAATGTGCTCTGCAGTTTTTGAGATATCAACACCATTCCAACTCCAGATTGCTGGGTCTGATGTACAGTTTCCACATAGCATATTTTTTTCCTATAAGAATTTATGGGATGCAAAGCTGTGTGCACCCTCCTTATGTTACAATGATCCAAACACACTATTAACACCCAACCAATCACAGCAACTACTTTACAATACCTGACCAACCTCCTCAAACACCATAGCAACCATATGGGATACCATAGCAGCTGCCTAGCAACACTATATCACCCATCTTGCAACCACTCGATGATACAAATGCACAAGTAAGACCCAACCAACCACTTTGGAAATCACACCAACCATTTAGCAACACTATTGCAACCACTTAGGATACCATAACAACCACTTAGCAACACCATAGCAGCACCCTAGCAACCACTAAGCAACACCACAGCAGCTGCCTAGGAACACTACAGCACCCATCTAGCAAGCACTCGATGATACAAATATACTACTAACACCTAGCAACTTGGCAACCCCTAAGCATCAACCTAGTAACCTCTTGGCAACCACCTGTGATACCATTGATTGTAATTGAAATGCACTTGTTGTAGTCCTGGTGTTTTGTAGAGTATGGAATTATGGAGACTGAGTTTCAGTTCTATTCAGTTCAGACTGACTGATAGGCCTGTTGTCTTTTTTCCTCAGTGTCACTCAGCTTCCACCGTTAGATGACTTGCTTTCACTGAAGACCCTACATATGAGTCACAACTGTCTCTCAGGTCAGAAAACAAGTGAAACCTGTATTTTATATTAATATTGACATCTATGTTTACTAGTTTTCTCCAATATTACAATGTTCATCATATTAAACCCTACCATCAAATCTAATACCATTAAGTGTAATGTAAAGTCTGCTTATCTTTTAAGTAATAAGGCCTAATAAGTGTTTAAAAAAAAACAAAACACTTACAGTCGAGAAGAACTGCTTAGATGCGCTCATCATTTGGGGGTATTTCGCAACTGTTTTGAATGTCTGATAGGAACTATTTCTTTCTTAAAAACCACTCATCAAGTAGTGGAGTGGGTTGGGGCAGTGAGTGAGTGGAGTTTAGGTGATGACATGGACAACTCAATCATCACATTTATTGAGTTTTTAGTGTGGGAAATGCGTGAAAAAGTCAAATCCAACTATGCAGGCATTCTGAAAATATGTCAAAGCAGGAGGGACAATCATCAGGACCTGAAGAGGACAAAATAGGCACTATTAGAAAAGTATTTTTTCAACGCCTGTGTAGTTTGGTCTGTGGACTGGATTTTATGTTGTCCACGGAACGATTTTTCACTTGCATGTTTTTAAATATAATTATGTGGCATTTGCCTCCTAATTTTGTGCAGGGAAGTTTAATCAAATCAGTAGTAATGCTGACTTAGTTCTGAAAACCAAAGAATAGCAAATGATTTACAGTGGGGCTCAACTGTCTATGGATTAGATTTGTATCCATAACAGGATTAACTAACAGTCTGTGCTGTGAGGGAGAATACATACACTCATGTGCTGCCCTACCTCCTCGTTCCAGAGCTGAAAAACATTTGTCTGAGTCTTCAGGGCTGCACATGTCTCCAGGAGCTTAACCTAAAAGACAACCCTGTACTGCAGGAGAACAACTGGAGGTAAGGTATGACCTGCATGCAGGGATTCAGATGCCCTTAAAAAACAAATTCACACGCACACTGTTCATACACTTTAGGTCCAAATATTTGTGGACACCCCTTCTAATGAATGCATTCAGCTTGCTGAGTCGTGTGCAAAATGCTTGTCTAGTCCCTGTAGAGAAGTATTGGCAATAGAATAGTCGCTGACTCTATGGAGCAGATAAACCACATAAACCTATTGGCCCCTTGCCTATGAGAGCTATAAAGCCCCCGCATTGAGTTGGTGCTCCATCCAATACTTTGCATCCAACATCCTGACCTCCCTACTGCACTTGTCGCTGAATGCGATCAAATCAGCTATGCTTCAAAATCTAGTAGACAGTCTTCTTCCCTGGACAGTAGAGACGGTTTCTTCAACAAAACTCATTTTTTAATACCCTTGATTTTGGAAAAAACAATAAATGTCCAGGTATCCAAATACTTTTGACTATATAGTGTACTTGCTCTGCACCAAACTGCCCTCAACACTATATTGTGTTGCTGAGGAGGGGGAATCAGAGGGCTCTGTAAGGAGATGCAGTACCTCCTGTTTTGATGGAAAGATTTGTCTTGGACTGGGCAAACACAGCCATGCGTGCATTCCAGTGGAAGCCACCAGCGTTTCATGCTTGTCCCAGAGTGTGAGGCTAATGTGAATGGAGACATTGCTTAAGATGGTTCAGGCGCAGAACGTAGAATAAACATTCCATTTTAACATAGAGTTTCCGGCCCGAACCACTGGGCTGGGCAGTGTATCTGCGTGTGCTATTGGATTACCCGGTGACATCTGTCCACACATGGACTTAAGTGCACGTAATTCTGAAAATATTTACTCAGCACTGGAAGTGATTTGGTTGATCAAACTGAGAAGAAGGATGGACAGAAGTGAATTTACATTGCCGGTTACAGTGGACGGCTTTAGAAGTAGTAGATTATTGGATGTTCTCAGCCCATTAGGACAAACATGCTTCTTTATAACCAAATCGTCATAATTGAGGACACTACTGATATGTTATTGTCATAATTGTTATGCCTGAAGCATTTAAAGTAATATTATGTTGCAAATTAACCTTAAAATAGCAGCTTCAGAATCATCCACTCCACTGCACTATGTAAGGAGCTGCACAAGACCTCTTGCAAGAACTACGTAAAGTGATCCACACTCCACTGCAGTAGGGGGAGCCAAAAGGCAACAAATAGCAGTTCTTGCATCATGCTGCTTTTTGATTTTAAATGTTTCTTATTTAGATAAGAGAGTATATCCACCCTCAGTATCAGCAAGTGTACCACCCTCTCAGCACATCTTTAGATTAAAAAAATATATATTTAGAGTTTACTGTTTTTGCTCCTGGGCTCCCCCTACAGTTGAGAGGTGTAATTCACTTTTACACCACTCCCTAAAAACAAATCACAGTTTGAGAGGGCATGTGCCTTTCTGGACAAGCTGAGAGATACTGCATTGGAAGCCAACATGAACCTATATAGTGCAGTAGCAGCGTTGCTGCCCGAAGTGGAAATGACAGAGACACAATTCCCCCTATTACAGTCTATGGAGCAGCGTTTTACAGTGTAGTGGATACACAGCACATTTAACTACTCTGAAACACTGAACTCGCAACCTCAGCAGCATTAAGCCCCAAACTTGTGCTGCTCCACAATACTCTTTTGTTCATTTTGGATCCCGCCTGTGAGCCACTCACTATCAAGGCACACAGATAAGGGTATGAAATGTCTGTAGTGTCTCTACATCTGTTTTATTTGGTGCACAGATGCGTAGTTTGCGCAGCTCATGCTCAGTATTGGGGTGAACTTTGTCTAACCCTCAGTGCCAACAATGGAATTAGGCCCTGTGTTTTCCTCACTCTCCCCAGGCCCTTTCATCCCTGGCCAATAATAACAGCAGCTAAATTAAAGCACCAAAGGAGATCTCCAAGAATTACGCCGAGCGGGAGCGGCCTGAGCCGAGGAGAGGAGAGGGACTTTAGCTTGATAAATCTCACTGCTGTATGAGCTTGTGTTTGCAGGGAAGTTTTCACTAAGTGATATATGAAGGGCTGCTTTTACAGTAGTGGAGGGAGCCATTCGCCGAAGCTCACAGCAGGCCAAGAGGAACAACCACTCATCACATGATCGTAAGGGTCTGGTGAATCCTGCTGCTGGATGTAGTCCAGTTATGGACTTGATTATGTTGTGCTGACAAGCATACAAGCTACATAGCGTAACTTATTTCAGCATACATTATATGTCTAAATGTTAAGTTGCTCCCATTGCTGACACAGATGTGCAAATGCACACACGGCTTGCATCCCTGGAGAGAAGTATGGTCAGTATAACAAGGCTAGAGGGGTATGAGGCTGTTCTCTGAGAGTGTTCTCTGAAATGATGGTTGGTGCTCCAGCCAATACTTTTGTTAAGAGTTGGGAAATTGAGGATGAGGTTGGATGGTTATCATCAAACATCCTGATCAAATGTTCATAGCAATACTCCAAAATCTAGTAGAAATCCTTCCCTGGACGCTAGAAATAGGAAGAAACAGTGAATGAGCAGATGTCCCAATACTTTATACAGTGTATTTCTTATTCACGGTCACGGTCAAGTGCTTTTACGGCTTGTGGACCACTGCAGTGTGTTACATATGGAGCTCAAACTGTTGCTGTACTGTTTCTCCTTACCAGAAGTAAATGAATTTACTGGACCAGTATCTGTTATCCGCTGCCATATTGTTTGCTCTTTGCTCCAGCGTCCGAAAAAGTCGCCCAGAGCTTCAACTTGCAACGACCATCTTGGTCTTTTGACAATTTCAGTTCAGTCCTGAGGTAGGCTTGTATCAGCCATATATTGCACAACCCCTTCCAATGTATTAAAGGGTTCATATTCTACATGTATCCCTTATAATTAAAATGGCTTATTTGTGAGATTAATCCACAGCACTTGTTTCCAAACCTCATCTGACTTTTTTAGATGTTCTTTAGCATAATTCAAACCGCTCAAGAGCTTTATTGCTCTTCCAGATCTCATCTTGACTTTCACAGTTCCCCTAAACTGCCATTTCTATCATGAGGTTTAATTTGATTCAGCTGACAGTCTGTAATTCCAATTGGTGACCTGCGTGCTCTGGCCTAATTTGCTGAGGTCTGAGACCTTGTCAAAATGTTTGATGAGCTACAGAGGCCGTGTTATTCGGATGTGTAATTTGGTCAAGGGTGCCCAAGCTTTTTGCATAAGACTGTATCCACATACACAAACAGGCCCACACTCACACATGTTGTCAGAGGCCAAACCACTTAAATCTGATGTTGTATCACTCTGCAAAGGAAAGGGAAAATGGACTCTGTTTGAGTGACAGCCACATCTCTGGACTGAGGCCAAGAGAGCCTTTTTCACTTCTAATCCAAACGGAGTGTCATCACGCACTTTCTCCCTGTGAGAAGTGGACTTTAACTAAAGCTCTTTCCCCTGCACGCAGACGGCTTGTTGACTCTCCTGGTTTTGAAATGTCAAACTCATTAAATGTTTCATCTCCATTTCCTAACTGATTTCATCTGCTCAATGTAAATACGCTCCAGTGGAAGCCCGTAGAGAGTGAGGGAAAGAGAGAAGCAAGGAGGGAGGAAGGGGGAGTGAGGCAGGGAGAGAGTGAGATCTTCCGTCTCACTGCTGCTTTTTATACTAGATGTTCAGTGTCGTTACATTCCATGAGGTCTGTAAAAGCTGCTTGGAATTTCTCCATTTCCTGCAGTTTCCACCCAATTCCGGAGACCACTGAGTTTGTAATCGATTCAAGCATTCTCACATTTCTTCAGTGACCAAGTGCAGTGACGTGGCTTTTATAATGTGATTTGGTCAAATCAGGTGAATAAACCTCTGAAATCCTTGATTTCCCTCCAGGTCCTCTGTTCTGGCAGCAAAGCCAAACTTGATCAAACTGAATGGCGAACAGACTGGAGCCTCAGCAGCGCCCTCTGTAGGATCAACACAGCTATGGAGCTTCCAGGAGCTCTGTCAGGCACACCAGGATCAGCTTGACTCAGTACTGGAGAAACACAGAATGGAGGTCAGGTAAGAAACTCACACATAGGTTTCAGTAAACCTTATATCATTCACAATCTCTAAACTGTGCCGGAAACCTGTATGAAGTTTTTAATACCATTAAAATGTTGAAAAATAACAGCAATTTATTCAGATTTGATTTCCTTTACTGTGATGTACAGTGATATGCAAAGATCTGGGTGAGGTGAGGGACTTTTTTTAAACATGACTTTCAGTTCTTGAATGGCTCATTCTTATATTCTTCTGGTTCTGTAGGATTCTTGTGCTGTCTTGCTCAACTGCTCTTTTTATCTCTATCCACACATTTTCGATGATGTTTAGGTCGAGGGACTGTGAGGCCCATGTGGATTTTAAGGTTGTTTAGGGTGTGTTTAGAATCATTATCCTGCAGTAGAACTCATCCATCATATTCATATTCAGCTTTTTTACTCCATTCAATCCATTCTTCACTCTACCAGTAAAATGTTGCCACTGGGCCACTGGCTGCAACACAAGCCCAAAGCATTATTAATCCACCCCCTTGCTTAACAGTTGGAGAGGTGTTCTTGTCTTGAAATCCTTTAACATAACTTTGCTCATTGCATCCAAAATGTTTTATTTTGACTTCATTCGTTTGCAAAATGCATCAGGCTTGTTTAGACGAAAATGTGAAAATGTATGCTGTGAAACAGGGACGTTGGATGCCTTTCTAGCAAACCTGAGCAGTTCTTTTGGAAACTATGGAAAAGTGGAGGGAACTTGACCTCCACTTTTCTGCTAACTGCCATTTCTTAATTACATTATGAACTGAGGAAAGGGCTACCTGGATACACTCTGTTGTCTTCTTATAGTGTTCTCCTGCCGAATGGGCATTCATTATTTTGATTCCTAGAGTGCAAGGCAGTACTTTTTAGATAAACCCATGGCTGCTGATTTGAGAAGCTTATTAAGTATTTATAAAGCTTTGAAATTTGAAATCTTCAGCATCACCTGGCCATTTGTAACGATGATTGTGAACAAGCCGTAGCCCTAACAAGCTAATTAAGGTATACTTTCCTGGTAAAATTGTTAAAATCAGATTTATGCATATCTAAGCACTTAAATCCATAACTGAACTGTTTCATCCATGTCTGAATTGAAGAGTAGCTGAAAGAGTTAGTTACACTTTATGTCTAAATGTTTGTGGACACCCTTTCTAATGAATGCATTAAGTTGCACACCTTGCACACTCAGATGTGCAAATGCGCACATACACACACAGCTTGTCAAGTCCCTGTAGAGAAGCTTTGCCAGTACAATAGGACACTCTGGAGCAGATAAACATGAACCTATTGGCACCATTACTAATGCAAGGCGTGGGCTAGAGCTAGGTATAAAGCCCTCCAGCATTGAGCTCTGGAGCAGTGGAGCACTGTGTTCTCTGGAATGACGGTGCTTCATCCAATACTTTTAGGATGAGTTTGGGAGTTGGGGATGAGGTCCCTGAATGCAACCAGATCCTCACAGCAATGCTTCAAAATCTAGTAGGAATCCTTCTTTCCTAGACAGTAGAGACAGTTACTTTAACAAAAGCAGGATAAGAATCAATAAATGAGCAGGTGTCCCATTACTTTTGTCCATATAGTGTATGTCCTAAACCAATCATAGAATAGATTGTAACTAAATTGCAGCAACACGAGCAAAGTAATCATAACGTATGTGCAACACATTCAGTTCAAGTGTTTTTGTTTGTAGTGGGAACGACTCAAGCTCCCATCTAATAGCAAAGCGAGGATCGGGCCACAGTGATTTGTTTGAATGCAGCGTAGAAGGAGAAAGATGAACGCAGCTGTTCATTATTTGCAAGCAAATTGTTGTTATTGAGGGAGTGATTAGGCCCAATTTGTTTGTGTTAGTGGCAGTGCACATCAAGCATGCCCATTTTCTTGTGCACGTGCATAATTTAAAGCAAGCAAACATGGACTGAATGATGCACGACCTGTTTTTACAGCACGAAACCCCCTCGTGCTGCCATCAGACAGCCACATGCATATGTATACAGTGTTTCAGTGTCCAGTGGAAAGGGCTGTTGGACCTTGTGCAATGATATTCCTTAAAGGACAAGAGACAGGGACTTGTGTGCGCTATGGATCAGGCAGAGGTCTCTTATAGCTGGGAGCGCTAGCCAAAGCCCTCTAACCCTTGCGCTATGCACTCTGCACAAAGCTTCTTTTGGGCCCCTGCAGGGACCACCACAGCCTGACATGACCTGGTGTCAATCCCCAGTTGTAGGGAAGGTGAAGAGTCCACTCTCTGGCCAGAGTGATGCAGCTGTGCTGGGTTGATTAGCAGGCACAGAGACACCAGTTAAACTCGATAGGGACTGGTTTCAGCAGATCACGCAGTCTGAGGGATCATTGTGTCCTTGTAGCTTGTAGCTCTGTACCGCAGCTCTACAGTAAGTTCTCCTAGTTCTTCTTAGGTTCACAATAATAAATGGAGAGCTCTTCCTGGTTTTAGGCATAGCTTTTAGGGGATTGTTTCAGTCAGTAAGTAGAGAGCCTGTGTAAGGTCAACACCTATATTTATGTGCCTTGGCATGTATTCCACTACGTGTAGCAGTGTTTTACTTTCTCTGTAAGTCCATACTAGACTATCAGATTCTATTATTCTAGCACTCCCAGCATTTCCAGTTATTCTTTTGGAGTGTGTTTCTCTTTGACTATGCTTGTCTCAGATCTGTGTGTATGTGTTCAGATGCTCCTGACCCCTGTTTCAGAGCTGGAATAGCGAGGGTTCTGTGTGTCCAGAGAGGGCAACCCAGGGCGGTGATGGTGAAGTGCTCAGAGGGCAGGATTAGGAGGGGGAGAAGCAACCGTTGCTAATAGAATAATTAGTTTGAGTTTGAGATGCCTTTGTATGCACTTAATCTCCATCATGAAAAGCCTCATTATATGACAGTGTGACATTGTACAACAGGCCCTGTGCAGTCTTTTGAAGCATATGGCCAGAAAGCTTCCTGTATCAGGATTTTCACTTTGGTGGAGTGTAGTTCATGTTAATTTAAATGTAAAATACTCATTTACTCAACACATTTACTCAGACGCACAAAGACTTGCAGAATTTCCAATAGAGGGTTTCCCAATGTTTCCTAAATTTTCCCAATGCTAAGCACTTTTTATGTACTTAAATGTGTTTCCATAATTATGTTATGAAGTACTATGTGAACTTGCTCACAAATTAAAGACTAATCTAACCTGCTCGTTATTCACAAAGTGCTTTTTAAAGTGTGTTTTTGCTGCAGTTGAGCTCACAAAACCCAAGAGGCTGCAAATTCTGGAGGAGACAGGAGGATGGGATTCACTTGTTCTGTGGACATGAAAACGGGAGGATTTAGTTTAAAATTAGGAATTATTACAATAATTTTGTGTTTTAAAACAAATATTATATGTATTTTATAAATAAAAAATTCTGTGTATATATATATATATATATATATATATATATATAATTTTGTATTTATAAAATAATTATAATATGTGTTTTAAAAGACAAAATATGAGTAAGTATTGGACACATACATTGTTTGTTTTTTTTAAGATCAAGGGTGTTAGGAGTTTATCCTGCTTCTGTTTGAGTAACTGTCTGTACCGTCCAGGGAAGGCTTTCTGCTCCACAGCTAGGGGGTTATACCCCCACACTTGGCATTAGGCATAGTGTGTGTGTATATGTATATATTTGACTAGGGCACCATTGTGGCACCAAGGGTAGTGCAGCTCAAGGGGCCTGTTGTAGAATTGATGTTTGAGGGTTCTACTGGCCATGCTGATTTAGGGGAGGAGTCAACAAAGACCCAAAGTCATTCGATAAGTTTCAGCTTTGAAGCTCTTTGGGAAACACTCGCAGGACTCTGTTTTTCTTGTCCCTTCTTTCATTTTCAGGAAACTCACCCCAGTTTAGTGGTATTAAAAAGGTTAATAATTCACAGCACATCTCTTTATGAATCTTTACTGAAAGATATCTATGACTTGTGTATCACTGCATGTTTCTACTAATTTGTGAAGGGAAGTTTTGTCTGGTAGCCCTTTTTTATGGTTCATTGTGGTGAAGTTGTCTTTTCAATGGAATCTACAATATGTTACCTGTGTCTACATGTGTGTTATGTATTACACAGTATGGCTCCCTGTGTGCTGGATGCTCAGCTCCTGACCAGTACCCACAGCACAGAGCTTCTCCGTTTGGCTGAACAGCAACGCTACGCTCATGAATATGGGGACAGCAGTGTCTCTGAAACATCTGCCCAAGAACCAGCCTCTTCTAGCTGTCTGCAGGACGTATCTAATTGGGACCTGGCAAAGAATGAGAGCACCAAACAGCACCTAGCAGATCCAGAGACTCAGAGCCAACCAGATGCACACCTGCCTATGAATGTCCACAAGACCCACCTTGAGCATCCTGAACCTGATCTAGCAACTGGGTGTGCAGTTGGCTGCATAAATCCACCCCAGCAGTTCAGAGAAGAAAAATCAAGGACTTGCAGACGCACCGCTCAGGCTCCCAGGATGGACCTTAAAACGTATGAGTGACAAAGATTTGTTATTTTCTGGTTTCATAGGCTTTTCATAGATCTGTATACAAAGTAGAGCTGTGAATTGGCAAGGTGTATCAGACAGGTGTATTGATATTTTCCCTAATATCCCTAATACAAAGCAATACTTATGTTTTTCGCTTGTGACCAATTGTACTAAACCTGTTATGGTTTACACCTAGATATTTTATTATACACATACATATTGTACACATTTTTTCACAACCCCCTGGCCTGCTCTAAATCACTCTTATACGACCTGCTCATCTTGTCTTTACACAGCAGTTTTAACACTGATAAACTGGTAATCACTTTCTGTGCTATTCTTAAGCATGGCAGCCATGGTCATCCAACGCTGCTGGCGAAAACACAGGCGAACAGGCCCCTCAGAGCCACCTGCAAAGTCTCATGGGATACTGAGTCCTGAGAGGAGGCTGGGGTCTAGTGAAAAGACAACTGAGCCTCCTGATGAAGACTACGCTGCCACTGTCATTCAGGTAAGACTTGTTTTACCGTTGCTAATGAACTACCAGTTACCAGAACTACCAGATGACCTTGAAGGTGACATACTATGAAAAACCTTTTCAGTGCTCCACTAACTGTGAAATAAGACAACCTAGTTAGTTTTTTTATGTGGGCTATTTAGGTCAGAAAACAGGGGATCTAACAAGCCGTTCAAATTTGGCTCTCCATCCTATGTCACACTATCTGAGTACAGTCAAGCTGAAAATTCTGCACTCTCCTTCTCCGTGTGCTGTGTGCAGCATGGGCAATCTGGATATTCCTTGAGGAGCCTTAACTTGTTGGCAGTATTATCTGCCGCTCTGACTGCTGATAGGTAAATATGCAAGAAAGACTCTAACTGGAAGATCTGTCGTTTAAGGTATAGGCGTATGTTTGCATTGGTTAAAGGCCTATCTTTGCATATATGGTGGGTGGGGTCTGCAGAAGCTGATTATCATTTAAAAGAACAGGCACTCAAACCAGCTGTTTTAGACAGGGTCAAACGGGGGCTCTGGTGCTTGATCCATGTGATACTTTGAGCAAAGCAAATCACAGACATTTCATTACAACCCCAGGGAACTGTGTTAACTTTATACTATGTCACCTCTAATGCTTAGATGCTTTTGGGAAACTCAGCCCTGATCTGTTGGAGTCTCAAAACGATTATAAGCTTCTTTCAGTACTCTCTCATTCCTCCTTTTATGAAAGCGATAAAAAAGGTGAATAAAATTAAATCATCCTCAGTGCACTATTACTGCCACAGGCTTGTTGTGAATAGAGAGACAGTGCGTTTGAAAACAGGCCATTCTTTTCACACATAACTTCTGAGAGAGATTCTCTCTGCTCCACTCATGGTTGATGGGTCCCCAAGGCTTTGACAGAGAGGAAAAAAACAAGATTAATCAGATTCCAACATTTCACTGAGGTGAGAGCGCTTGAATTCTGATCTGGGCTGTTGTGAAGTACCCCCCCTATGGGGAATATGGAGATTTAAGGGCATCCTGGTGTTCCATTCGTCTTATTGCGCCCAAGTCACCGAAAGTTCAAACAGCAGACCATGAGGCAATTAAACAGAGGTTAACATGTTTTATCTTCCTAATGGGATAACACACAATATTTACGTTTGCTGGTGATTCATAGCCTCGTGCATTTGCCCCCGCAGGCAATATGGAGAGGCTATGCGCTACGGAGGAGACTGGCTCGTGCTCTTGCTCTCGCCCAGGTCTCAGAGGGGGACGAGGCCTTTGAGGAGGTGGACATGGATGAATTCATTTTTGATGAGGTAGGAGCAGACACAGGGTGTTCCTGTCATTGCTGTGAATTCACTACACACAGCCTGCACCGCTGTGCTGACAGCCTCCACACTAGCAGTCTTAGCAGGGAAGTGGAAAGATGTCACCAGCGATAAGTTATCGGCATAGCATAGCAATCAATGAGCAGCCTCACAGTGTATCATCACCTCTCTCACTCTTATCAAACTCAGTTTTCTGCCTGAACGCCTTTGGTTTACTTAGCTTTAACCCAAGTCACACATGACCACATGCGTCTGGAGTAACAAGTGATTTATAAGGCTTGTATCAAAGGTGCATTAGTCGGTTTTTGTTGCCGTGTCTAACTAATTCAAAACATGCTCGATGAAAAAGCAATGGTATCAGTACATGTGTGTTAGGCGCCTGAGAAAATCTGTCCAGCCCGGAGCTTTCTCTGGGTTCACATGGATCTTCTGTCATTCACTTTATAAGATACTTCCCAATCCCACAACCCATTACTCCACCCAAACCTCCTCAACGCCCTATTACTCCACCCCCTAGCTCAGTCAGTGCCCCTTTTATTCTCTACCTTTCATCTCCTCAACACCCCATAACTCTGCCCTTATCTCTTCAACACCTCCTTACTCCACTTCCATCTCTTCAACACCCAACATTACTCTACTTCTATCTCTTCAACACCCCATTACTCCATTTCTGTCTCCCTAATGCCCCATTACTCCACCTGCATCTCCTCAACAACCCATTACTCCACTTCCATCTCTTCAACACCCAACATTACTCACTTCCATCTCTTCAACACCCAACATTACTCCACTTCCATCTCTTCAACACCCAACATTACTCTACTTCTATCTCTTCAACACCCCATTACTCCATTTCTGTCTCCCTAATGCCCCATTACTCCACCTGCATCTCCTCAACAACCCATTACTCCACTTCCATCTCTTCAACACCCAACATTACTCACTTCTATCTCTTCAACACCCAACATTACTCCACATCTATTTTTTCAACACCCAGCATTACTCCACTTCCATCTCTTCAACACCCAACATTACTCACTTCTATCTCTTCAACACCCAACATTACTCCACATCTGTTTTTTCAACACCCAACATTACAACACTTCTATCTCAACACCCCATTACTCCACTTCTATCTCAACACCCCATTACTCCACTTCCATCTCTTCAACACCCCATTACTCCACTTCCATCTCTTCAACACCCAACATTTCTAACTTCTATCTCTTCAACAACCAACATTACTCCACATCTATCTCTTCTACACCCAGCATTACTCCACTTCCATTTCTTCAACACCCAGCATTACTCCACTTCTATCTCAACACCCCATTACTACACTTCCATCTCTTCAACAACCCATTACTCCACTTCCATCTCTTCAACACCCAACATTACTCCACTTCCATCTCTTCAACACCCAAAATTACTCACTTCTATCTCTTCAACACCCAACATTACTCCACTTCCATCTCAACACCCCATTACTCCGTCTCCCTAATGCCCCATTACTCCACCTGCATCTCCTCAACAACCCATTACTCCACTTCCATCTCTTCAACACCCAACATTTCTAACTTCTATCTCTTCAACAACCAACATTACTCCACATCTATCTCTTCAACACCCAACATTACTCCACTTCCATCTCTTCAACACCCAACATTACTCCACTTCCATCTCTTCAACACCCAACATTACTCCACTTCTATCTCAACACCCCATTGCTCCACTTCTATCTCTTCAACACCCCATTACTCAATCTCCTCAACCTCCCAAATAACATATAACAACTTATCTCAATACCCCATTACTCCACCCCATCTCCTCAGTATCCCATTACTCCACCTTTGTTTCTTCAACAACCTATTACTCCACCTCCATCTCCTCAGTGCCCTGTTATGCAACCCCATCTCCTCAATGTCCCATTACTACACCCTCATGTTCTCAGTACCCTAATACTCCACATTAATTTCCTCAATACCCTATTACTCCAACCCATCTTTTCAATGCCTCATTACCCCACCCTCTCCTCAGTCTCCTCAGTGACTAATTACTCCAACCTCCATCTCCTCAATGTCCTGAATACTCCACCCCATCTTAGGTCCTTTGTTAAAGTGTTCACCTTCTTAACCACTAGAGGCCATTGTTTTGGAATCTTGACTATTGCACCTACAAATATGGAGTCTGCTCTGTTCAGTTTTCAAAGTGCTGTTTGTTTCATAAAACTTGACTTTTCATTTAGTGAATGCAAATGTAACAGTCTTCATCAACTACTCATTTCCTGTTTTAAAGTGAGTAGGCCATCAAGGGCTTGAATGTTTGTATGCACTCAGGGAACACATCAATGATAGTTCAGTGCTTTTAGGCTAATGTGATTTGCTACTTGCTTTGAAGCAAATAACCACAACAACAGGATGCACTTCATCAGCGGTACAAATCTCGAGATGCTGGCTAATTTTCAGAAGGATGAGGTTCTATTTCAGTTCTCTCAAGATGTGCATGTCTTCTGGTTGGGGGGGGGTTGTATAGGAGGCGATGGAGAGTGACTGGATAGCTCTGCATTCCGAAGCCTCATCGTCCGGATTGCTGACATATTCGGAACAGCTGCTGCTGCCAAAGGTAACAGCCAGAAAAGCCCTCCCACTGTCTGTGGGCCGGCACAATCCGAGCTTTGTTGAGTGATTAATCATCAAATTTATTACCTCCAAAAACACTATTACTTTCTAGGCTGCTTCAAACTTCCTTCCAATCAGCAGATGTCATTTTTCAGAGCAGGCTTTTTCAAAGGGGGGCTTGAGCTGAACTGTCTGCATCACGGTAGCCAGGCTATGATACAGTGCAGCTGCTGAAACAGAGATATAGTAACTGCAGAAGGAACTTAAATGCTGAGAAACATAGATGTGGATCAGTAAAACCTGTGCATAAAGAAGCCTTTAATTGGGTGTTTGTGCATTATAGGGGTTGATGACTGATTTACTATTTTATCACCTTTAATCCTAAAGTGGAAGTTTTAATGGTCTAATACAATATAGTGTATATCACTGCAAATAGAATAGAACTCTCTGGAGCAGATAAACATGAAACTATTGGCACCTTTGCTAATGCCAGGCATTAACTAGAGGTGTATGAAGTCCCCAGCATTGTGCTGTGGAGCAGTGGAACAAACTGTGTTCTCTGGAATGATGGTGCTCCGTCCAGTACTTTTGGGATGAGTTAGGGATGAGGTGGGGTGGTGATCAACAACATCCCGAACTCAGTAACGCTCTTGTCACTGATTGCAATCAAATATTCACAGCAATGCTAATGCATCTAGTAGAAAGTCTTCCCTGGACACGTAGGACAGTTACTGCAACAAAAGCAGGATACATTTTTTAATATCCTTGAATTTTAGAAGAAACAATGAATGAGCAGGTGTCCCAATACTTTTATCCATTAAAGATTTTTTTACTCATTAAGTGTATAGGTATAGGTATATATAGTCACTGTCACGCAAAAACCTTCTATGTCCGAAATGAGAAAGAAAAAAAAAAAACTTTTTAACTTTTAATGAAAGTAAAAGTACATTTTTAACATTTATTTTATTATATTATTTATATTTATTTATTTTGGAGCATTTCTATTTGTCCGTCTGTCATGGAATTGTGACACAATGTAATGAACAACCGTCAGATTCAAGTCATATCAAAAAGTAAAAAAACAGCAATAATTGGGGTGGATCCCCATTCTGCATTGTCATCAGCGCCCGGAGTCCGAGAGAGCACAATGGGCCGTGCTCTGTCCAGGTGGCTAGATGGCGCTCTCTTCCCTCATTACTCTTAAGCGATGTTGGCGTCTGTTTGCTGGTGAGGCAAAGCTGGGGACCCAGCGAGCATTTCACCTCTGAGCATTTCACCTGCCCAGCAAAGCTGTTTCAGTGGGAGATCTAAATGAAAACATAGTAAAACTGCATCGACAGACCTTTTAAACAGTTACACATTTAAGCTAAAAAAAATAAATCATGATATTTTTTTTTTAACCAAACGTGTCCTTTAAAGTAGGCCTATGTTTTCCGAGGTTTGTTCTCAAGCACTACTCTCCTTTTAAAGTTTTAAATTAGTAAAGCACAGGATTACAAAATACGATTTTAAAGCTTCATGTAAAGATTTTCTTTGTTGGTCTTTCAGCCTCATCTTCCTCTGCAGGAGCTGCATAAGAGCACACCTGTGTTGCCATGGAAACCCAAACAGGCCTGGGGTGGTGGTGAGGCAGCAGCGACATCAGAACAGAGTCTGTCACCTGACCCCAACCCCAGGTAAAATCATAAGACAGCTGCAAAAAACAAAGGCTTTTGTAATACTTTCAGAAGAATCTATTGGTGTCCCAATAGTTTTGTCCATTATGTATATATTTAAAGTTACTAATTATCTGCATAGGTACAGGTATATAGCCACTGTTACGCAAACACTTTCTCCAAAATGGTGACTTTACAGAGAAAGAGAAGGAAAACATCATACATTTTAATGGAAGTCAATGTAAAAAGATACAGTTCTCATGTCTTACATCGTGTAAAGAATTGTGCCAGATTCAAATTGTCAAACAAAACTGTAAAACAGCACAAATAGAGTTTTATGCATCTATCTGTGTCAGCAATATGTGCTATTTCAAGTAGCTGAATGCATTCATTAAAAGAAGCTGGTCAGGCGTGCTGGGTCAGTGGTTGGTATGGAACTGAACTCTGATGTGGCAGAGATGAGGACACTGCACAAACTGCTCTCCATTATGGATGATGATGGTCATCCACTGCACACCATCATTATGGACCATCAAAGGAGCAAGTTCAGTGGCAGGTTGCTGTCACAGAGCTGCTCTACAGGCTCTTCAGCTCTTCCTAGAGGGGCTGGAAGAGGGAAGAGGACCACATAAGGACATAAGGCATAAGTATCTTATGTTTAATCATAGGTTTATTTATCTGCACTGCATCTAAAAGAGGTGTCCACAAACATTTGGACACATGATAAATAGTATATTCTAAATAATAACTTGTACTGTAAAAGCTTAAATAGTGTCTATTAAATATTATTTAAAATATTCTATATACTATATGTCCAAATGTTTGTGGACACCCCATGTAATGAATTCATTAAGCAGTTTGGAGTTGCACTGACACTGCTGACACAGATAGATGTGCACATGCATACACACAGCCTCTAGTCTAGTCCCTGTGGAGAAGTAGTAGAACTTTCTGAAGCAGATACACATTATAAATCTATTGGCACAATACCTAATACAAGGCATGAACTAGAGGGGTGTCTCTGAAATAATGGTGTTCCATCCAATTCATTTGGCATGAATTGGGGAGTTTGTGATCAAGTCTGGTGTGATCATCCAACATCCTGACCTCACTAACAGTCTTGTCGCTACTTGCAACCAAATCCTCACAGCAATTCTCCAAAATCTAGTAGAAAGCCTTTTCCCCCAGACAGTTGAGACAGTTACTCCAATAAAAGAAGGATAATGTTTTTTTAATATTCTTGATTTTAGAAGAAACAATGAATGAGCGGGTGTCCCAATACTTCTGTCCATATAGTGTGTATATATAAAGTTACTAATTAGATGTTATGTGTTTTTCCAGAATGTCATCTCCACCATCATCACTAGGACGTGATGGCCAGGCAGAAAGATCAGAGAAAATTCTTGAAGAATGGTACGGTTTTGTTGTGTGTCCCTGTACTAATCTTAGCCAGAACCCAATATGCTGTGTAACCCAAGTGTGTTACTCAGCTGAAAATGCTACCATCTTCTCTTCTCAGGGGCATCAACAGTGGCTCCACTGCCCTCCTCATACTAAAGAGGGCCCAGAAGATGAAGGCCAGGAAGCAGCAGCAGAGAAAATTACTGGGTAAGTGGCTTGCTTATGTGTGTATGTACAGTGCACAGGGCATCAGGATTCCCATTTGCAACCATTCTCTGGCAGTTAGTTTCACACTTCAGTGAGGATTGAGTCTCGCTCGCATGTGGAAATCTGTGGAATAAGTATGGATTTCCAAGTGAGGAACACTGTTTAAGCCCATATATATCCTAAATATCCCCTGTGGCAGCTCCTTTGGGAATGCCTTCAGAGATCAGCTGGAGTACGTAGGAGGAGGAGGAGCACCAGTCAGTAATAGGAAAGAGAGCTTTAATGGAAAAAATAGACCACTTCCCAAAACAGGGTCTGTCTCTAAGGGTTTGTTATTGTTTTTCCTCTCTACGTCTCTGGACAGCAGTCGTGCCACGCTAGCATGGAGCCTTTCCTCTTGGTGCAGCTTAATGAGGAGTAACAGCAAGCAGCTCCCCTCTGCTATCCCTGTTCCCCGTCATGTTCGATTCGCCTGAACTTAAGAGCGCTCACAGGAAGTGGCTATCCCGTACCGCACTGTATCCCAGGCTCCCCTCTCAGTGCACAGGCCCGGTTTATATTACTGGGAGCTGCAGGAAAGTCTCCAGTCCTGAGGTTACCTCACGGGGCTGTAAGCGTGAGAGGAACGCTAGAGACAGTAGTCCAGGCCTGGGTCTCGGGCCCAGAGGCCGGGCCTGGGGCTGGCTTTGATCAGGGTCAGGAGAGCGTGACTCTTAATGCCACAAATCCAATCACAGGCTCATGAAATAAAGGCCTGTGTGGAGCGCACAAAGCCTCTGCTCCTGCTGAAGCCGCATGGTGTCCTAATGCAAAGTGAAGGTGCGGTTTGTGTCTGTGTCTGTCTGTGCATGTCAGGGCATGGGGCCATGCTGGGTTTTGCGTGAGCTCACTCTGGCTGTGTTTCTCTTTGTGTTCTGGTGCAGCAGAGCCAGCCGTGCGTCTAGCCCTGTTTAGGAACCGCAGCAAACAGCCTGTGCCTGTGGAGGCCCGCAAGAGATGCCAAGCTGAATGCAGAGATGAGATTAAGGGTAGGCACCTCACTTTGCGGTCAACGCTACCACTCCAATATACGTCAAAAGTACAAGTCTCCAGTTTAACTTAACATCTTACCTGCCGATAGATTCAAAGACACTGACAATGCCGACCCCTTTCACCTATTAAAGTTTGGAAAGTCAGAAGGCAAGCTAAAACCTATCATCATGTGGATATGGAGCTTTCTGCATTCTATATGTATTTTCTTTGACTATGTAAAATGAGCAGAATACTGCTTATATTGTTGGAAAATACTACTACTGCTGATAATAATAAGAATACAGTACATTTGTATTCAAATAGTACATTTAATTGTTGTTAAAAATCTAAAAATCAAAATAGAGAGTGAATAATATGGCTCTTTAAGGCATTCACTTATTTTTTTTTATTTGTAATTCAAATGTTTATTGCTTTTTAGATTTACTCATAAATTGGGCTACCAAACAGGTCTCCCACAGGAAATATATCAATCATATCAATCAGTTTGACACAATGACACACAGCAAGTATATACATCAGACAAAACACTGAACAGAACATCCTTCTAAAGTCTTAGCTGACAACATGTACATTTACATTCATGGCATATTGCTCTTATCCAGAACGACTTACATTTGAATCACGTTACACAGGTGGGAGACTGCAGCATTGGAAGTCTTGCCCAAGGACTCTTACTGGTGTCGTAGTGGTGTGTAGTGTGGTGGGCTTGCCCAGCAAAAGGAAGGCAGTGTTATTGCCTACTACACTGCACAAACACCACACCACACCACAAGAATTGTATCATTGACAATTTCAAATAAAGTATGATCCACTGCATCAATTCCCAACCTACAGAAGCTACTGGATCCTATACAAATGAATTAGAAAAGTGGTTGGTTCCAAGTGACAGAACTTGTTCCTCCCGCAGCACATATGCTGTGTTAGTAGGGCAGATGCAGGCATATTTTCATGGACTGCGCCATCTATGGACACTGATAGACATTGCTGCCAGGCCGGCAGCACTAAGGATGTTTTCAGAAGGTAAATAAAAGAGAGTCTGCAGTGTGGATTTTAACAGTGGAACATGAAAACAGACCATAATATCTAATAACCTTTATAAAACCACTAAAACGCTATTTTTGACTGACGGGTAAACCACACGCCTTTCTTTGTTTTTAAACCAGCACTGAAGAGCATGTTCAGAACTGAGTGACACACATGCTATAGAAACCCAAATCACAGCATTCACCCACTATTAGAGTTATTAAAACAGTTATTTCACAATCGACAAACAACACCAGATATCAATCTGGAGTGTATACCAAAACAAACACACACTCACACACACACAAGTGACTTGACTGCCGTGTTTTCAAGGAACTGTAAGTTGAATGGTCAGGGAATTAGACCAGAGTATCTCATTATAGAAACTGTTACTAAACATATCATGATTTTACTTTAGCATTGCAGTACCTGCAGCTCATCTTATATAAAGAGTGCGACTGTATTATTTATACAAACACAAAAATCCTATTGGTATCGACTGATACTCAGCATTCAGAGACTCAGATCAGATCGAGGGGCAGAATAACCTGATCGGGACATCCCTACTTGCTAGCATACATTTACTCATATACACTTTCTCAACCTTCAATGGAAGTAAATTCAAAAATATTTAAGTTATTTGGAGCATTTCTATTGGTCTATTCATCATTAAATCTGGACAAAATGTAAAGAACAACTGCCAGATTCAAATAATGCCCAGAATGAAGATATTTATTTTTTCTTGCAACACTGATGATATGCTGCTGTTTCACTCATTAGTGTTATCCAGAAAATTTAGCTAACTATTATTAAGACATTTTTGGCTTTGTTTCTAAGTGTGAAATCAGCATTGATGGATTACATTATTAAGAAGGCTGTTTTTTGACACATATGTAATCATACACACTATAGCTAGCAGTGAAATGCTGGTATAAAATCTAAATAGCAAAAATAATAAGCTAAACCATATACAGAGATACTTAAAATAAAAAAGAAAACTGAGATAAGAGATAGCAATAAACATACATATGTTAAAAATATTTAAAAAATAGAAAATGGGAAGATGTGAGCAGCTATTGTTCAATGTAAGATGAGCGTGGATGAGGAAAAACCCACAAGACCTTTAGTCTGTGGGTTCAAATGAATTAGATGTAAGCTGGAAGGGGCCGTTAGCATATTGCAGATTAGACCACGCTAGCTGGTCCTCACTCACTTGTTTCGTCTTTGTCTGTTTTTGGGCAAGATAGCATTTCTGGGGAAAGTGTTCTTAGTTAGATGTGTTTGGTTTTTGGGGAGAGGGATACACTCGGAAACCTGCAGATCCTACCTTGCGTGTAATACACAGAAACGCACCCATCACTTGATCAAATTGAAGGCATATGACGCGGTTGTTTGGGATGATGGAGAATAAACAAGATGATTGTATTTCAGGAGGACTTTGTAGCAGACCTGAAGTGTGAAATCGAGTTAAGTGCTGAGGAGGTAGACCACTGAGGGGTTCCAGACCCCTCAGAGAGAGGGATGTGTCTGTAGCCCAGTGCCACTCCACTGGGGGGAGTGCCTCTTAAGCTGGTGGGGGGGGGGTATGGGAGACATTCAGTGGGTTTCTCTTCCTGACCTGAAACTTTTTAGTAGCAGTAAAAATCAGTATAACTGAAAGCGAATTCCTCTTTTCATGCAAAGGGTTGCTTTCTTTCTTTCTTTCTTTCTTTCCGTCCTTCCTTCCTTCCTTCCTTCCGTCTTTCTTTCTTTCCCTTTCTTTTTTTGTGTTGTTGCGACTCCTCCACCGGTCCCCTGGCGTATGTAAGCCGATCCCCATTTTCAAGTGGGTTACTTCATGTCCAGCACATCCACAAAAGAGAGCCTGGATAAAATAAACACGAGCGAGTCGGATATCTCGGAAAGAATCTGTCACGGCTTCGGGGGGCTAATCACCTCCAGAAGGGGGCTTGGAGCAGGGGGCTGAAATGCAAGCCCCTGCCGGGGGAGTGCAGGGGAGTGGCGGGCGGCCTGTGGCCCGAGGCACGAGGGCGTCCCTGGGGGGGGGTGGCGTTGGTGCCTTCCACAGGTCAGCGCTAAAGAAAAGCTGGACGTAAGCGCTGACCGTGCACCCTAAAGCACACCGTGTAGTGAAGGAGTACTTAAGCTGCCACACCAGTGTAGTCCTAAAAGCTATTCCTGCTTCAGAGAGAGTGAATTTGACACTGAGAACAGATCAGAGTAAAGAGTTCATGAACTGCTGTGCTGACTAGCATTCATTCAGTATTCATAGTTATTATTATAGTTATATATTTTATGTATTAATGTATTTTAAGTTGTTCTTTGATGTAAAAATATTAAGAATGTGATTTGGGATGAAAAATGCTCAGATGCTGTTAAACAGGAATGTTTTCAACACTTACTTTAATGAAAAGGTTGTGAAGAAAAGAATAGCTAAATAGCAAAGCACTGTAACAAAAACAGTGTAATTCTACCTTAATGAGTCTTACTGGATAGTGTGGATGATAGTGTTGGTGTTCTCTCATTGTGTCCGCTTAGAGCGATGTGCTGTTAGCAAGCTGAAGAGATCCGGGTTTAGCCTGGTTCCCACTCGGGTTCCCCTTTGACTTTTCTGAGTCTTCCCATTAAAAACATAAGCCAGTGCGTTCATTCCTGAGATGTATTTAGCTCCAGTTTGGTTCCACTAAGGTAGCAATTTTTGAGGACATGGGCAAAGTAGAGAAAAGATAATAGGCTACTCAGTTAGCATTAGCTTTTAGCCTAGTATTAATCCCTTTTTGCCATTGTCATGAGGCCTGGTTAATGTTGCAACCTGTATGTATGTCAGTTCATGTACCGAACTCCTTTTACTCAACTACGCCAAAGAAAATGCATTTGGTCATTCTACAGCAGAGACCATATTTAACATATTATCTGCATTGTTAAAAAAATAAAAATATATGATAAATGATACATTTGATTCTGTTTATATATTTGTCTTCAGCCAAATTTCGGGATGTTTTTGGAAGTGAATGGGTGTAAATTCCAAATGAGTGTGAATTTGACATGTGTAGCAGATCCAGGTCCATGTTTAGCCCTCCAAAGCTGGTATGGAGGCCAGCATTCATCGTTATTGAAGTAGAAACACGAGCCACAAAAGCTATTTAGTTATTTTTGTGAGCTATTTGATAGAAATGTGCATTCCTATATATGACCCTCCAGGAGCCTTGCGCTGTTTTAACTCAGCCGGGGAGCTGGCTAACACCAGAGCCCGTCCTTCCTTCACTTCTACTTTTTACAAGTCCATTGGATTTGATTTACACGGCCTGTGAAGTGCTGTCGTTTTGTGAGTGTGTGCTCAGGGGATGCACATAAATCCTGTGCCCAATATTCTGGCCTCCTGTGTTTTTTTTTTTATCTGCTCTGCTCCACACTATCGGATTCCGTAATAATTTACCTCAGAATTGACTTCCTTACTTTCTTCTTTATTGAGTGATGATGAAGAGCAGTGATCTGATGAATAGCGTGTAAGTCACTGGCAATTTTTTGGTTACTTCTTAGATAACGGCACATCCGTTTTCACAGTTATTTTCCACAAGAAATGTAAGTAACCCTGACAATAACTCACAATGCTGTGATAACTGATTGCCCCGATTTCACTCCACTGGAACAGCTCAACTCACTTGACTATGTAAGGTAATGCGTACGGCATATTGTGAGTTTTATAAAAAATATATATTTATTGCTTTCAGTTGTTTAAAGTTTTGCAGGCCTTATTTGGCCGCAGACACCTTGGCTTTGTTTCCTGTGTTTCCTTTCCGTATGTAACATGATTAGTGTGATGTTCATGCTGTTATAGATAAGCGTAATAGGTACTTGGTGAGATCATATTCAGAACAGAGTTCATCACATAAATAACACATTCTAAAACAGGTGATGATGATCAGTCATGGAAATGCATGCAGATGTATGTTACTGGTAGTGCTTTCACATTTTTAATCTGTCACAAAACAACTGTATCTTTTATATCTCCATTTCTTTTCAGTTTCTCACTGGCAGTTGATCTTTACATTGAGTCAAAGTGTCATGATGACCAATAGAAATGCTCCAAAATGACTTGGAATAAAATCTTTGTATACTGACTTCCACTGAATGTTAAAAAGGCTTGTTTTTCTTCTCCAGTTGCAGTTACTGTGCAAAGCTCTGGTCTCTGAGAGACTTGTATGTAAATGTGATTATTATAAATCATCAAAAGCTTTTATTAGAATTAGAATAAATGGAAATAAACAATACTGATTGGATGTGGGTGAGTGTGTTAGCCTCTCTTTGAGGAAGTTCAGTATTTGCAGTTACTTTATAGTGGTGTTGTAAATCCGAGTTAATCTGTCATCCGTACGGATTGCCCGCACGGTTGGGCACGCACCTGAACTGCTGACAAAGTTTATCCATAATAGTGCTGAATACAGTTTTACAGCTGCCGTAGTCTCTCACACTGTTTATTCAAGCGATAGTCAGACAATCAAAACACATGATTCGTTCCGTGAGTTTTGTGATCCATTCTACTATCCAACTCCTACTTTATCTGATCAGTCCTTTAATGTCTATTAATGTGAAATGGGTTGAGCTGCTTGAGCTGCTGGTGGAACTGAACACAGCCATGCAGTGTCTGGAGTGTCTGGAGCACAGAGAAGATCAGCAACCTGCATTCTTTTGTGTTCTTCTTCTTGTGATCAACATCTCAATAACTTTACAGACAACAACAAAATATGGATTTTATTGTCGGGCCACATTGACCCTATTTACATTTGGTCACATCATGGAACTAGTATCTGGATTGTATCCTGATAAAATTTTAGCTAAATGCATTTATGCTCTATAGTCAAATGCGTCTCTGGTTTCACAGACTGAAATCAGAATAAGCATATTTCCTCGTTGCGCAGCAGTTAATACTAGTGTTTTGGTTGAACTGGGAGGAGTTTTGGTTGTGGATTGCATCTTGGAGCGACGGAAGTGTTTACACTGCTATAACATGTGGCTCAAATGTGTCTCTGACCACCTCCTGAAGTCTGAGTGATCGGATTTGTATCTGGTTTGAATGTGTCGTGTGGTGTCATGTGGTGTGTTTACACATGCATTTTCATAGAACTTGGCCAAATCCAGATATAATCCTGATATTGAAGATGTTAGTTACCAGGTGGGTCATGGACACCAGAGGGGGATCCAGGTCTTACTGGACACTATAGTCTTACACTCTAGCTCTGCATATACTAATCTGACCTAATAATATCATTCTAATTTAATATTTACAGCACCATCAGCCAAGTTACATGTGTTTGTGATTTGTGATTTGTGATTTTCTAAGTGAAAATGAGGTCACTTCCTTCACACAGAAAACACCCCTGCACAATTGAAAGCAAGAAAAGAAAACATTCAGTGTGGCATGAACAAAAGTAATGGCACATACGGCATGCTCCTTTCCAATATGTTATATCCATTCCATATGTTACTATTGTTAAATAGTGTATTACAGGCAAAACACATTTATTTCTGAAACAAACAATTATAAACAGTTTTCATGACTGCATAGGTATCTATATTTTGATGTTCTATTAATAAACAGTTAAAATATAATGTGTTTAGCATGTACAATAAAAAGTAGAGACAAGACAATGTCACTTCTTAGTTGATCCATTCATGGTTATGGCTGATCTGCGAGGTGGCCAGTGTTCTAGAGTAGTATGTGTGTGTGTGTGTGTGTGTGTGTGTGTGTGTGTGTGTGTATGTTGACCGCTGGTTGACCGCCTGTGGTCTGCTCTCTGGAGGTGAAGGCTTGACCTAGGGCAAAAGAAAGTAGGAGACAGAACCTCACGATAAAAGACCTGACCTCCTCCTTTGAGTCTGCCAAGAGAACTCCCAAACACTCAAAGCCCCATGGGTATGTCAGACACTCGCACACTTGCGCACACTTACTTGCACTCTCACATATGCACACACACAGACACACACACACACAGTCTTACATACTTGCAGCACAAGAGGCCATTTCTTGTTTTTGGTGTTTGTGTGTGTGTGTGTGTGTGTGTGCATGACTTTTGCTGACCCATGGCTTCACTGTGGTCCCATGAATCTGGCATCTAAATTCCAGTTTAATGAGTCAGTCCTAAAAATGCCTCATATTGGTCGTCATGGTAGTAAGACAGTCACTATTATATAATCCAGAGCTGTCTAGTCTATTTTTCCCCATAGGAATGAATAGGGTGCAAAAGTCTGCGCACCCTTTAAATGTCACAATAATACAAATACACTGGTAACACTGAACCTACCACATGGGATGCCACAGCAACCACTTGACACAATATCAAACCACCAGAGATACCACGGCAAGTGCCTAGCAACCGCCTAGCTATCATTAATCAAGATCATGGTAAAATACCATAGCACTCCCTTTGCAATATGGTACCACTCATCTAGCAAGCACTGAACAACACCATATCAACCACTTGGAATACCATAGCAACCACCTAGCAAGACCATAGCAAGCATAAGTTGCAGCACCAGAGCAACCTCTATGGATACCATAGCAACCATCCAGCAACAGCAATGCAACCACTTAGTAATCACTTAGCAACACCATACCAAATTCCTACCAATACCATAGCAACCACCTAGCAACCACTTAGCAATGCCATAGCAGCCACCTAGCAATCACTTTGCAAACACCAAGCTCACTCTATTGACCACATAACAACAGACTAGCAAGTGCCTGGAGGTGAAACCACTTTAAGCTGTGCAGCCATTCCTTTGTTTCCTACAGGAAATGCACTTTCTAGTTATAATTAGACTTTGTTTTCTAATTTTCAGGAAGGAATTAAACATTGATTATTAAATGTTAATTATGAGAAATCCAGAATAGAATTAAAAATTTTCTAGTAAATTTTATTCACATAGTTCTATCAGAGTAAACTGTGTTTGAACTTGTCTAATCGTTCAGGGGTGGACAAGGTTGTCTAAAATACCTGCCAACTGCTCACTGAGGGGTTAGTGTGAGGAGCATGAGGTTATGACCTGTCCCCCCCCGACCTCAGCCTGGCAGCTCACTGCCTGAAAGAGCTGATTCTCTGATAGGGTGACATTTCTCCTACCACTGCTGCCGTAGCTGGTTCCATATCGCTTAATGTGCTTAAGAGCCCCGCACTTAACAGGCGTGACTCCTGGGGCCTCCGACGACCTGAGGGTGGGGCAAACAGGGGCCGCATGGGCACCAGAGGGGGATCCAGATCCTACTGGATTCTAGCTCAAACGTTTGCATATATATATATATATTCTACAGAAATAAATATATAAATATAAATATATATATAAATAATTATAGTAGCTTAATTTAACATTTTGCGAGAAGAAAAACAAAAAAACATTATATGTGGCATGTGCAAAAGTAATGGCACATTTTTTCCCAATATGTGAAATTCAGAAAATAAATAGACTACAATGCACAGACAGTGAGTATTTGTTTCCTGTAGAGGATTTGTTCACTTATTTTCACAGAATATAAACAAAATGTGTCATTTCATACCAGGGGTGACCAACATTTGCATAAGACTGTATGTTTATCAATGTAAATCTCAACATAAGAAGTACAGTGCTAGGGAAAAGTATTTGGAAGTAAGCAAATATCTTATCACAGCACATATTATAGATAAGTAGTGTATTTGATGGTCTTGTCATTCCCCAAAATCACTTCCAGTGTTGATTATCACTCCATTAACAGAATGTAGCATTAAATACGGCCATAAACACTGAGACGCCCTGCAAATATGAATCTTCATCATTATTATTATTATTATCAAATGATAGTATTTATGATAGTATTTATTTTATTTTTAGGTTTACGGACAACCCTTTTAATGAATGCACTGAACCCATTGCTGACACAGATGTGCAAAAGCACACAGCTTGTCTAGAGAAGTATCGCCTATAGAATTGGACTCTCCGGCTAGAGGAGTATTAGGCCCTCAGCATTTTGCTGTGGAGCAGTAGAACTGTGTTCTCTGTTATGATGGTGCTCCATTCAATACTTTTGGGATGAGTTGAGAAATGGGGGAAGAGGTGACGTGGTGACCAACATTCATTAATGTACATTTCAATTTTTAAAGCCCCAAGCCTTTCTTAAGTGCATTCTGTAATGAATTTCAGTACACATAAATATGTGAACTGTGTTGCGTGTCTACGGAATCTGCAGAATTCACATTTGCAGTGTAACACACTTCATGATAAAAAAAAAAAAAATGAAATGAAAAAAAACATTGAATGTAAAAAATAAAATTACATTACATCAAAAAAAAGTTACATTTCATCAAACTACAAGGATGGAAAATCCCTAAAACCTGTATAAATGTGTCAGTTTATACATGCCAGCAGGTCTCCTGAGGAGGAAACTGAAGTCTATGTTTTTTCTAGGTTACAATGTTTCTGTATTAAAATATTCCTCATTGGTGCTCTATAATTTACAATGGGGGGTGCTAGATGTTTCAGTAGAATAGGGCAATTTAAAAGGAGGGTGTACTGCTGCTGGGTCACAATCAATGATAATTCATGATGAAGTGAAATGCAAGATTTAATTAGCTCATTCCAGGAAATTACAAATTAACCAAAAACTAATGGAAAGTTGTGCAGAATTTTAAAGAGTCAATGCTGCCTAGTTTTAGTGATTACTGAAGGTTGGCCACAAGTTGTAGAAAACCGGCAGCCTTGTGTAGCACAAGGCAACCTTGTGTGGGAGAGTTAATGTTATTGTATAGATATTGTACAGTAGATATATATCCAATTCTATTTTATTCTATTCTATTAATAATTATAGTATTTGTATTATATTATGTGTTTATTATACTATTTTATATGTTATGATTTGTATTATTTTAAGTGTTAGTATTTATAATAAGTATTTAGGTGTGTTTCTTATAGAGGATTTCTATACATACATACATATATATATATATATATATATATATATATATATATATATATATATATTACTTTTTGAAAAGTAAAATTCATATTTTAATATTATCAGTTTTAATTTATTTAAACTTTATGAAATACTGATATTTCTAGTCTAATTGTGTTGGCAGTAGACGGTTCCCTTGTTTTCAACACCGACAAGTGCGACTTATTTCTTCCCTTTGAATTGTAAGCTATGTGAGGAGTTAATCGCTTGACATTTTTAGTGGATTTTCAATTAACCCATGACAACTGTAACCCATAAACATCATCTGCCCTTTTCATCTTGGCAAAACCATGAGAACGACTTAAATAAATGGCTCATTAGTTCCAGCGCTTGGCTGTCAGAAGTCGTTATCGATTCTCACTCCTCCCCGCGTGCATTGCTCTCCGCTGAGCGCTCATGTTTGCTTTGAATTACAGCTTTCTGGTGGCACGTCCCGACACTGGCCGTATATCAAGTGCCTACTTACTGTGTGGACGTTCAGTCTTACTCTGTGGAAGTTCCTATCACGGCTCAGTAGGTTTAAGCAGAGACCACAAAACCTACTGAAAGCAAACCTCTTCATTTGCCTCAGTGACCCACTGCCGGAGCATTATAGTAATACCCCTCTAAGCTGTCCAAAACAAATGGCCTCCTAAGCTCAAAAGTAAACAGCCCGTGCCGTGCGCACTGATCTCTCACGGCTCGGTAAACTCTGCAGCTTTAACTGCTTGTCAAACATCCTGCTTTTTCTTTTCCGCTTCAGATAAAACAACTATTTTCCGCTCTCATTGGTATCTGTTATCAACTCACTCAGAAATTTGCTCTTCCATATTTCATTCTGCATTCCTTTCAAATGCTCCTTTGGAAACTCTGTGACTCCTTCGGGGCAGTGGTCCCACAGTGTGCGCATGACAACAACAAATAATCTCACTGGACACTTTGTTTGATGTTTGATGTCAAGCGTAGCTGGCCGAGGAGAAGCAAGTGTTGGAGATGCATTGGGGGGAGAGCCGGGGCGGACGCAGCAGCATGGAACTTACCAGTGGCTCCACACGCAAGCCGTCCAGTGCCAGAGAGGCTCTGCCACTTCTGCAAAGTGAGTCTGTCACCCTAATTACCAGCACACCACATATGAGACCTTAGTCAGCATCTAGTGGGATAACACATGATTATATTTTTATTCTGTTTTTTTAATAGAATTGGATATAGCTTCATTTTTGCAGAATGTTATTAATATAATAAAACTGCATATCTTTAACATGGAAATTAAAATTTTAATTATACATTAATATAACAGGTTTTATATAACATTAATGACGCTGTAAAAGCCTTATATCTCCAAAAATGTCGACTTTCCAGGAGAAGTCAAAAAACTTTTTAATGTTTTAATGCAAGTCAATGTAAAAAGATTCCAGTTTCTATTGGTCCATTTCTCATGAATATGTGCAAGTGACACAATTAAAAGAACAACAGCTTAAAGTGAAAAACAGCTTAAATGGATCTAAATAAGGCTTTATGTGGTAGCAGTCATATATACTCGGGTATGTACAGTCTGGTGATTTTACCTGCACTTTTCTAGTGATCATTTCCTCCCGGAGATTGACCCTGACATTCTGAATGGTGGGAGGGTTCAACTAGTGGTAAGCACATTCATTCATTTTGATGTTTAAACATCACACTGCTTTAATACTAAACACTTATACACTGAACAGTCTTTTTCAAGATGTTAATGTCCTTTTTACCTGTGTGTGTGAATGTGAATGTGCGTGTGTGTGTGTGTTTATTGGTTTTTCCTCAGGCTGGTACGAGGTACAGAGAAACTCCAGATTCAGCAGCGAGGCTGTGGTCTGATGTGACAGGCTTCTCTCCACCTTGCAACCAGCAGGCTCACGTCCGCAGACATTCAGTCGAACATGCAAGTAGGTCTCAGATTCTACTAATGTGGTTTAAAATAAATGATAACAGTACTGACTCAAATAACTGAAATGGAGAACAAATGGATAACTTACGGATTCCCTAATTGTCAGATCATTATCCTTATTATAGATTTATCACATAAATGGAACTCTTACTTAAAGTTAACGAAAGAACAAATTTTTTTCAACCATTTATCTGGACATTAAGTGTGTTTTTGCTTGTGGAATACAAACTAAACAGCATTAGAATAATTGGCAACAACATTAATACAGAAATATTAATTTCTTATTATTAAAATGGAGATTTCTTCTCAATGCTCTCAGCTACGGCATAGATTTGTTTAAAATACATTTGCCAACTTGAATTAAATGAAAGACGTTAGTGGGTAATATCTACATATTATACTTGTCTTCCATAAGGAGAAGCTTGGAAATGGTTAAATGAACACATTTGCACATTATAAATCACTACTTTTTGTGTTAATTTAATGTAATAATATTTTCATATATCAATGTTTTTTTCTAAGCTAAAACATACATAACTCTTACTACTAGATATAAAATAGTAATGAAATACAGTTTCCCTGGTGTCTAAAAACTATATATATATATATATATAGTTTTTAGACACCAGGGAAACTGTATTTCATATATATATATATATATATATATATATATATATATATATGTTATCTATTACTCTTTTTGCCCAAAACATCCATACAGACCTGCCAAACAGCTTCTACAATTGTGCACTTGACAGTTATTTTCAGCCTGTGGCCATCTTGTTGACTTAGTTCAGCTATTTGCTGGGTGCAAATATCCCCGAATAAGTAGTTCTTTAGCAGTTGGTTCAAAGAAATCTATATTTATTACAAATACATTCATTCCCATATTAACCAGAAATTCAAAAATATCATTAACTGAATTACTTTCACTAGCTTTCCTCATATGTGACCCATATGGTGTGTGTCTAAGGAATGAGGTATTATATCCCACTCTTGAACTAAGAGCTCCACACTCAGTGCATCACCCAGGTCATTTATCCCGCCAATAAAGCCAAATTAATCTGCAATTTTAGATAAAGAGGTTAATTAGAAAAGAATTTCTGTTAACCCTGGACTTCACACGATGATGTGCGATTGAGTCATGAGGGTCAAGTGCCAAAATAAATACTGCACCGGTGAGGAAGCAGGTGGGGGGTGGCTGTGTGTGTAAAAACGCGCATTAGGAAAACTGATATGAAGACACAATACAGGAATCCTGCCAGATCATCGTTCCATAAAATGACAGACATTACAGACATCATTTGTCACATTTCAGCATTGTGGATTTGCTGCTGAGTGGTAGGTCACGATAATGGGAGGTGTGTTTTGTGTGTATGGGGGCAAGGGAGGGGGGTGAGCTAGACTGAGAGATGTCAGGGTCAATAAGGCGACAGTGAGGGTTATGTGTCTCTCTCTCAACAGGAAACAGGCCAGCTAAAGGTCTCACAGAGCTACAATGAGTGGCTTCTCTGTCACACAGGCTGCAGCTACGGCCTCAAACTGACAAAGATGCTACTCAGTGAGGCAGGCAGGGCTCAGCGCATTTAACACACTGATCTACGGGGCTGAAGGCACAGCACTGTTCCTCCTAATCAGGCTAAATTAGATTCTGATGATGATCCGAAAATGAAGTCCACGAGGGTGCGGACTGGCTGACTTGTGGCTGTCACGCAGGTACATCCATTGTTTACATGGGAAGGTTTAGAAAAGCAGGAAAAAAGTCGAAATCATTCTCCGCACATCAGAGGGGCTCTTATCAAATTGGCTATAAAATGTATGTATATCATTGCTGTCATGCAAAAAACCTTACATGTCCATTTTTGCTCTTATAATTGTTTTTTCTATTGTGTCAATTTCATGATGAATAGACCAATAGCAATGCTCCAAAAAGACAATCTCATTTTCAAAAGACAAAATATTTTACATTGACTTGAAACTTAACTTGAACGTTAAGGAAGTTCTGCTGTTTTGTAGATACAATATTTTGCATAAAAGTGACAATATGAATGTAGCCGTCAGATCCACTTGCCACTTTTATGGTTGGTTCATTAAACCATAAAAGTTTACACAAGTTTTACATCACCTCAGCCTCTATATAGTTGATATGGTTGAAATCACAGGGGGACAAACTTCCCTCTGTGTCTTTTGAAAAGCAGAATCTAGGCTGATATGTACGGTGCTATGCAGACGTTTTAGGCATCTAAGCACATTATTTTTCATTATTGTCATTTCTATTAATTTTTAATTAATAGTAAAAGTAACAGCTCACATTAAAACAGATGCAGGTGAACATAAATACTGAAAAAATAAAAAATAAAAGAAGAACTTCAGATCTTCAGATATAATAAAGCACTAATTTACCAAACCAGGTGTTGATGATAAATGGAAATAATACTATGATGAATTTTAGAGATGTTTTAATGAACACAGTGTAAATGTTATATGTTTATACTGTATATTTTTTAATATTAGTTCAAGTTTCAAGTTTATTTGTCATTTGCACAACATGTCAGGCCATTTATGCATTTAAATGCTTGTGGTAAGGCTCAGGTTGATACTCTACAGGAGTATCAAAACTATATACATACTAAACATATTAAATAAAGTAATAAAAAATATTTAAAAAAAAAAGTTAAATAATTACTAAATACACACAAAATATACACAAAATACAGAATATACAAAGACATAGGATGGATCTGATGAAAATTCCTTGATATGTACATTTATGAGACAGGTATAGAGTATACAGTATATAGAGAGTGGAGCTAAATATAAATATGTATGTTTATGTCTATTCCTGTTGTATAAATTGAGTTAGTGATGTTTTCCAGCAGGGATATATAGAGTATTAATAATAATAAAGTGTCCGAGTGCAGTGGTGTTGGTGAATGGTTCACAGCTTGTTCAGGAACCTAATGGCTTGTGGGTAGAAAGTTTTACTGAGCAAAAATAAATAATACAAGTGCACACAGTACTGTATTGCTGAAACTGTTTTGAAAAAGTTTTTTTTTAGTTTAATAGCAAAAGAAAGTAATTTTAAACTTTCTGTATTAAGCTTTTTCTGCTGGCTTTAAATAAGTGTAGCCGTCTAGATAACTAAATAAAACCCAAATTATATCTCTCCATTCCAGTCCATGAAATTACTCCGTAAGCTCCATTCAGTAGGATACCCACTGCACGTCTGGTATCACCACAAATATTGTCATTGCTGGAATAGAGGAAATCTCAATTTGTGTTTTTAGTGTCTCTATATAAAGCTAATGGAAGCAAAATGGCTGCAAACAGTTTGTTTGGTCACAGCGGTTAGTGTGTGTGGCTGTTTTTCTAAGTGGCTTCCTCATTGTGCAGCCCAGCAACATGTGTCTGTTTTAAAGCAATAATTCACTGTTTGATTGTGTTTCAAGTGTGACAGATCTACTTTTATGAAATGTTAAATGTGATAATTTGTCCTGTATATTTGATGAAAGCCTTACATCTCCAAAATACCAACTTTACAGCAGAGGGAAAAACCTTCCTGGCTTTTTATGGAAGTCGGTGTAAAAAAAAAAAATATATATATATATATATATATATACCAGGTAATTCTGGAGCATTTCTATTGGTTTATTCATCATGACATTTTGACATAATCAAATTTGTCAAAATTGTGATGATGTGAAAAAGTGAAAAATGGAGAGAAATGCAAGTTACCTACAGCCCAAGCTCAGCAATTCAGTGGATTCAGTGTGTGGAGGTGTGTGTCTGGTACCTGGCGTGTGTGAGGAGGGTCCTCCCTCACCCGCTGCTCCGTCTCGTCGTGTGCGACGCCTCGCTCACTGCGGCCGTGGGCTGTACACGTGGAACACATCAGCCTTTAGAAAAGAACTCTCTTTGTTCCCTGTGTTTGAAAAGACCTGCACTAAAGCACACACTGGAAGCAGTTCTGAGGCGGTCTACAGCATCTGGCCAAGCAGCCTGACGCTCAGGTCAGCCTGACACAGTGTTACAGCCCATGATGTTAAGCCCACATTAACAACTCAGTAGAACTTATGGAGCAAAATAACTTGATTTACCTTCTTGCCTCTGCACTGCTGATGCACAGAATAACTGTCCTGACAGGGTTGATTGACAGTGCTGTCTCTGTTTTTTTTTTGCAGAAAAAGAAGTGCCGTCTCCCAAAAGAGTCTCCTCGGCTCCATCTCGGAAAGAGCGTATCTCGTTCCGCGACAACCCAGTCCAGCTGAGCGGAGGCTGGGGCGGAGGGAAGAAGAGGGCCAAAGTGAACAAGTAAAAGAAAAGAAAAAAAAGATGTTCATAACCATGAGATAATAACGTGCCTTGTATTTTTATTGACATATGTGGGTGTGTGCCTTTTTCTGGGATTCCGAGATTGATGGATGTGTGTGTGTTTTTTTTTTATTAACATAAGCCTTTAACAAGGCTTACGATGCACATTTGATCTCCACTGAAATTCCTTGCAGCTGCTGTTTCACTGAAATCCAGCTTCCTCCCTTGCAAATGAATTAAAAGCAATGGATGAGGTATAGCCCAAATATCTGCAGGCAGTCCCGGGATGCGTGTTGTTCTCAAATATCAGTGACCAGGGCGAGCCGTGGAATGGGTGGAAACCCTTATTTTTAAATGACGTGCTTAATATGCAAACGACAAAAGGCAATAGGAACCATCTCTTTCACTTTGGCTTTGTCCTTCATCAACCATTTTCTGTAGTATGTGGTTCTGTAGCGTTCCACTGGAAACAAATAAGAGTCTGAACCTGAAGAGCAGCTATGTGATATTTGCCAGGTTGCTAAAGGAGGGTGAATAAAATGCTTAAGCTTCGTAACATCTTGCTCAAGTTTTTTTTTCTTTCATAAAAGCATAAATAAATCAACCATTATGTCATTTAAAAAACTACAAAAATAAAGACGTCAATATAACATCAGAAGGACGTTGCACTGCACAGAGGTTGAATTGTATCTGAAAATGAAAATCGGGTTGACATGGCATTAAATTTTATTCACAGATCTGTCAAAAAGCAACATGTGGTTGGCGTCAAGCTCCAACGTTTGATAGACGTTTAGACAGAACTTAACACATACAACAACATATCAACATCTAGAAACATTAGAATTTTAGAAATCATGTTGTGTTGTGGACATTTAAATTATGACGTTTAGCAGACGTTGGCTTTTGGTCACCATACCTCACAGCTACATGTTGGTATTTTACGTAAATATAACGTTGGCCTGCGATGGAAAATGTTACTTACTTAACATCACAACTTCACAAACCAATAACATCATCACCAGCTGTCGTCAGTTTCTACAATTCTACGTCAAATTGATGTTGGCAATTTTGGTCACCATAACCTACATTCAACTAGATCTGTTGACATTCGTGGCCAGCTGTGAGGGTTCTTCAAGCGATTCCATAGAAAACCACTTTTGGTTCCATTAAGAACCGTGCTTGTAAGAGCTGTATGAGCGTGGAGAACCCTTAATTTGGTGAAAGGTTTGGTAAAAGTAGCGTTTACCTCAAGTTAAGCTTCTCTAAACGTGTAAAGGGGTCTTGACACTCACATGTTTGTTTTTACAGATCTGTTTCTTTGAAGAACCATTGAAGAACCCTTGAAAGCACCTTTTATTTTTAAGACTGTAGAAAAAGAGGTCTTGCCAAACATGTCTAACCCAAAAGCAGAAAAACCAAGTCTGTTCTGTAAACATTAGCATTGTGATTAGTCTTGTGTTGTGTCTTTTATTAGTTTCAGATCGAAGTAGTCATGTTTGTGTATTTTAAGTCGGACATCAGAAAGCTGTCTGGCCACGAGCGCGGCGGTTAGAGCAGGCACTGTCTGGGCGATGGCCGAGGGCTGATAAGATAATTAGTGTAAAAACAAACAGCCACTGGTGGAGAAGAAGGGCACCTTATTAGTGTGTGGCATGTAGACTATGTTCCATGTTACGTTCTCCCCTCCATATTCATATGCTCTGCTTATGTTTTGGCTTTATAGTCAACTCTAGAGTTTGACTGCTGTGTCAGATTCCTGCACCCGCCGTGCTAAACGCCAGTGCAACTAATAAGCTGGTATCTGAAACAGATTTGCAGTATCGTACTACCTGCCATAGTGACCCCACTGCCTCACTTCATCTTCATTTATCTCAGACAGGATGTTCTAAAGGTCTGAACAGCATCTTTCCACAAACTCCACAAACTGAAGTAACAGCTGGGCATTAATAACAGACTATTGCAGATTTTAATAATCCACCACAGAGTGGTGCAATTTATTTTAATATTTTTTCCTATTTGTATCCCAAAACAACAAAAAACGGACCTCTACTGAGATTATTATCTCAGATATGGCTCTGGAAGTTCACGTCAGTTTGGTTTTTTGAGCGAGCACTAAGTTTCCATGCGTCCTTTAGAAAAAGGACGGTACATCAGATTAAACCGACAAGCTGGGCTAAGCCCTGTCATTGAGGGATGCCAGGGGATAATTCATACCACTTGTTGTCCTCCACCAATAAAAGGGCAAACCAAGACAGATAATCTGTACAATTGCTGGCGTGAGCTGAGCTGTACAGGCTTAAGTCAGATGCTTTAAAGCAATAAATTCCTCTGTATGTTTGTTTGGGTTTCTAATAGCCAATGTTTTATTTAATTAGCCAGAAACACATTACAGCTGAAATAAATGTGTATCAGCTTGAAGCTTCTCTTACCGCAGATGGGACATTTGACATGAAGCCCGAGATTTCGCAATAAGTTAGTAGGCCTCTTTTAGAAAACCATATGGAGAGGGTTCGTTCAGTGGTGTGGCTGTGGTGACAAGGCTGTACCAGTCTGTACAGATGGGGATAGGGCCCAGGCCTTTATCATTTTCATTACTTAAATGACTGAAAAGAGGACTTTTAGAGTGCTGTCCATGTTGTATTTATTTACTATATATGTTACTGTAAATTTATAGAGATTGTTGCTGTCATTTTATTTTTGCATAATATTTTATGTTTTTCTACATTTTAGTTGCTTTTTAGCAGTTTTGGCATCGTAAATTTAGAATTTATTTAATGATGAATGGACCAATAGAAATACTCCAAAAGGACCTGGAACTAGATTTTCTTACATTAACATTTAATAATAATAATAATAATAATAATAATGAAAAAAAAAAATATATATATATATATAAATGTAGTAAACTAACTAGTATTACACGTCTGTCACCCAAAATCTTCCCAGACACTGACTAGTTTTTGTCCACTGCAAAGCTAAAGGCCCATTTCAAACTGTGTTTGGAGTAAGAAGAAAATTGTAGTCACTTTCTGGTCAAACCTTGGTCAAGATAGCCCGGGTTATCTGTAAGTTCTGTAAGGCTGTCTTGGCCTTTTGAGGCTTGACAGGGCTTTAGGTAGGCCTATACATTCAGTGGGCTTTTGAGTTTAGCCCACTCACCTCGTATCCTCCTACTCCCCCGCACTTCCAAACAACCCTGTTAAGTCTCTCTTTGTGCAGAATGAATGAATGAATGAATGGATGAATGAATGAATGAATGAATGAATGAATGGATACCTTCGCTAACTACAGAAAACCCAAATCATACTTCGTACTACAAACCACAAATCTGAACGAACCTCCCAGAAACTTTAGCCATCTTCTCCTCAGCGTGAGGCTTCCTAAGCCCCGCCCCCCGCGACTTTAGAGGTCTCCTATTTATTTTGGTTGAGTGTGGAGGGGCACCTTCCACCCGGGGCACTGTCAGTGGGTCCTTACCCAGCCGGACTGGATATGGCTAGCCTGGCAGGTGGTGCGGCTCGCTGGTAAATGAGAAAGAGCTTGTCGATGTGTGCTCTCTTTTATAAAGGCTGCTCAGATGACCGCCTTCGTGTTTGAAATCCAATCGTTCAGGTGCTCTGCGTGACGGTTCGCTCCGGCCGAGATGTTGACACCACAGCGCCCATTTTTATACTGGGGGGTTTAATAAAGGCCACAGACAGACTAACACCCACTGCACATTTCTGTAGGTAATACTGGCCTACCTGTACAGAGCAATCTGGGCTCACCTGAACTTTCTAGAACTTAAAAACGTGGATTGAGTCATTTTTAATATTCGCCAATAAATTAACGAACTGGCGCAGCTTAATCAGCCCTACCTCCAACCACTTTCCTACCTCTAACCACTTTCCTACCTCCAACCACTTTCCTACCTCCAACCACTTTCCTACCTCCAACCACTTTCCTACCTCTAACCACTTTCCTACCTTCAACCACTTTCCTACCTCCAACCACTTTCCTACCTCCAACCACTTTCCTACCTCTAACCACTTCCTACCTCCAACCACTTCCTACCTCCAACCACTTTCCTACCTCTAACCACTTTCCTACCTCCAACCACTTTCCTACCTCTAACCACTTTTCTACCTCCAACCACTTTCCTACCTCCAACCACTTTCCTACCTTCAACCACTTTCCTACCTCCAACCACTTTCCTACCTCTAACCACTTTCCTACCTCCAACCACTTTCCTACCTCTAACCACTTTCCTACCTTTAACCACTTTCCAACCTCCAACCACTTTCCTACCTTTAACCACTTTCCTACCTCCAACCACTTTCCTACCTCCAACCACTTTCCTACCTCTAACCACTTTCCTACCTCCAACCACTTTCCTACCTCCAACCACTTTCCTACCTCTAACCACTTTCCTACCTCCAACCACTTCCTACCTCCAACCACTTCCTACCTCCAACCACTTTCATACCTCCAACCACTTTCCAACCTCTAACCACTTTCCTACCTCCAACCACTTTCCTACCTCTAACCACTTTTCTACCTCCAACCACTTCCTACCTCCAACCACTTTCCTACCTCCAACCACTTTCCTACCTTCAACCACTTTCCTACCTCCAACCACTTTCCTACCTCCAACCACTTTCCTACCTCTAACCACTTTCCTACCTTCAACCACTTTCCTACCTCCAACCACTTTCCTACCTCCAACCACTTTCCTACCTCTAACCACTTCCTACCTCCAACCACTTCCTACCTCCAACCACTTTCCTACCTCTAACCACTTTCCTACCTCCAACCACTTTCCTACCTCTAACCACTTCCTACCTCCAACCACTTCCTACCTCCAACCACTTTCCTACCTCTAACCACTTTCCTACCTTCAACCACTTTCCTACCTCCAACCACTTTCCTACCTCTAACCACTTTCCTACCTCCAACCACTTTCCTACCTCTAACCACTTTCCTACCTTTAACCACTTTCCAACCTCCAACCACTTTCCTACCTTTAACCACTTTCCTACCTCCAACCACTTTCCTACCTCCAACCACTTTCCTACCTCTAACCACTTTCCTACCTCTAACTACTTTCCTACCTCCAACCACTTCCTACCTCCAACCACTTCCTACCTCCAACCACTTTCATACCTCCAACCACTTTCCTACCTCTAACCACTTTCCTACCTCTAACCACTTTTCTACCTCCAACCACTTCCTACCTCCAACCACTTTCCTACCTCCAACCACTTTCCTACCTTCAACCACTTTCCTACCTCCAACCACTTTCCTACCTCTAACCACTTTCCTACCTCTAACCACTTTCCTACCTCCAACCACTTTCCTACCTCTAACCACTTTCCTACCTTTAACCACTTTCCAACCTCCAACCACTTTCCTACCTTTAACCACTTTCCTACCTCCAACCACTTTCCTACCTCTAACCACTTTCCTACCTCCAACCACTTTCCTACCTCTAACCACTTTCCTACCTCCAACCACTTTCCTACCTCCAACCACTTTCCTACCTCTAACCACTTTCCTACCTCCAACCACTTTCCTACCTCCAACCACTTTCCTACCTCTAACCACTTTCCTACCTCCAACCACTTTCCTACCTTTAACCACTTTCCTACCTCCAGCCACTTTCCTACCTCTAACCACTTTCCTACCTCCAACCACTTTCCTACCTCTAACCACTTTCCTACCTCCAACCACTTTCCTACCTCCAACCACTTTCCTACCTCCAACCACTTTCCTACCTCTAACCACTTTCCTACCTCCAACCACTTTCCTACCTTTAACCACTTTCCTACCTCCAGCCACTTTCCTACCTCTAACCACTTTCCTACCTCCAACCACTTTCCTACCTCCAACCACTTTCCTACCTCCAACCACTTCCTACAGCGCCTCACTTTCCGTTAACAGCGTGTCTGTGTCCGACAGACTGGACTTCATTCAGACTGTTGGTTAATAACAAAACTGTGCTGCGATTTTATTCCAATAAAAAGCTTTAATTCGTCAAATTAAATAAATAAATAAATAAATACGTTATTTACCAAAACCAGATAAAACCACAGAGGTCCCACATCTTTTATTCCGAGAAAAACCGCCGTTCAGTCTTAACGCCTCAACAATGTATTTTACAATATATTTATTATAATATTAAGAAGTATTTAAAAACTAAAGCTTTTGTAAAAAAAACACAAAAAAACGAGTGATTTTTAATTTTATCGTCGGGAAGTTGTTTCTTTATATAAACGCAATAATCGCGTTTTCACTTTTAATAAACTGATTTATTGGAGTAAAATGAGTTTTACAAATATTCATTAATTATTAAGAGTCACGAATCAATCTTAGCTAAAGAAACTGTATGTTTATTACAATGCCATAAAAATTAAAAACGGTAATATAAATATTAAAACAAAATGAAAAAGGTATAAAATCACGTGCAACTTTTTACTTTTTACATTTTACTATCTTGCGAATTTAAGCGTGTTTAACAACTCTATTAATACTAATAATAACTACGAAAAATATAAAATATAACAATTTAATCAAATCAATGACAAAGGCAATAATAATAATAATAATAATAATAGTATTAAGAAATAAAGATTATAGTTTTATTGTTATTTTGAATAAACCTCATTTTTATTTATTAAAAATAAAAGATTAAATCTGTGGAAGCTTCAGGTGCTCTCAGTTCTTTGAGAAGACTTTCCTGAAGTCATCCACAAGCACGGCTTAAACAAAGTGACCTGAGTCCCTCCTGAAAGTGTCCGAACAGGGCAAGAGAGGGAGGTGTGCTGATCTCCATTCTCTGCTGATGACTGCTGGAGTTTGCTGAGCGTGTCTGTAGCCCATGGGTGGAGTTTGTCTCCTCCATATTCAGGAGCTGGGAGGCTGTCTGGGAGCCCCCCTTGCTCGGACGTATAAAGAGAGAGCCCCTAAAGGTCCCTTTAAGACAAGACTAATGAACCGCGTGCGCAAATCAGCGGGCCCAAGCACTGCGAACGAGCCAGACACCTATGGTGAGCTTTGAGGAGCCTGGAGAGAGAGAGAGCTAGTGAGAGAGCTAGTGAGGGAGACGGAGAGAGAGAGAGAGAGAGAGTGAGAGACGGGGTCAGCGGACGATGATGATGATGGAATACATGACGGACAAGTTCCCCATGAAGAGTGAAGCGATTAAGGGCGGCGAGTACTACATGGGCGCGGGCAGCACTCTGGAGCAGGTGATGGAGAGTTTGGAGAGCGTGCAGTACTACGACAAGACTTCACCCAAGTGTGTGCACTCCCACTCCTACAGCCTCCAGAACAGCGAGCAGCACAGCAGAATGGACAGGGCCTCGCCGTGTGACAACCAGAGCAGTGAGTGTGTGTCCGGGTTTAAACATATAGGCTGGAGTACATGGGTGAGAAGCTGAGAGCCTGTCATTCCACTGTCATTTCACTGCAGTCTTTAGGTCTGTTGTAGGTAATGAACATGTAGTCTATATTAATCTATCTATTAATATTATACTGTATTTATAGATTTATATAGTTCTTTTGTTCAATTACAGTCTTTTAATTGTAATATATATATATATATATATATATATATATATATATATATATATATATATATATATATATATATGGCGTGCTGTAATTGATTTGATATAATACAAATATATATGCATATATATATATTTTACAATATATATTAAAATACAGTCTAGATTTTCTAGAGCACGTAAATGTAGCAATGTGTAGCATATGATGGTACTCCATAGTCTATATATATTTTAGACATTAAAGGCTATATATTTTATATTATTTTATATATATATATATATATTTTACAATATATAATAAAATACAGTCTAAATTTTCTAGAGTACGTAAATGTAGCAATGTGTAGCATATGATGGTACTCCATAGTCTATATATATTTTAGACATTAAAGGCTATATATTTTATATTATATATATATATATATATATATATATATATATATATATATATATATATATATATATATATATATTTAATAACAGACCAGAATTAATACTAGGCCTATATTTTTCTTTCACTGAAAAATGTATTCATATATTTATATTCTAGCCTACAAGAGCTATAGTTAATAACCTTATAGTTAATTACTTTATTATAGTCTAACTAAATGATAGACTATGATTATATAGTCTATCACTCTGCTGCAGGCTACAGGGTTTAAACACACACTCTACATGCTTTTATTATAGTGTGCACAACCTTCACTTTTAAACCACTAACCACTGAATCACAGACTACAGTCTAATTACATTATAAATATATATATATAGTCTGTGTTCTGCCTGTTATAGATATTGTAGGCATATAGACTACAAGTATATAAGGCCTTCCTCAGCGCTCGTGTTACTTTTGGCCTCAGCTGGTTTGTAATATATTGCAGTAAAATCCTCAGTGAAGGTGAATAAACACCAGAGTTGAATTACACCGTCTTCATAGATCCACCTGGGCCCAAATGAGCCCTGTAAGAGCTTAATGCTGGAGATTTTACTGTGTCATGAGTTAAGAGGCCTTCCTGAGAGCCTGCATGTGAATACGGCGCCGTTTATATTCCAGACCTGATCTCTTACATTAGGCTAATAAAGAGAGCTGACTGTGGGCATCAGCGTGGGGTTACAGAGGTTTACTGATTTTTATTAAACTCCAGAAATATTAATTTCTGAAATGTAAGCTATTAAATGATCTAAATAATTGTGTAGATTTGATCTAAAATCTAAATCTAAAGACTGGCCAAAATAAATAGTAAATTAATTATAAATATATAAACTAATGAATATATTGTTCTGATAATATATATTTTTATTTTTAACGATTAGAAAATGTAAAAAATTATAATTTTTTTATTAATTATTTTCTGTTGGTGTAAATTCACTACCTGAGCTCCTCTTATCTTCAAATGAATTCAGATGTTTAGCTTCATAACTAGGATTAATAAGTGATAATAACTACATATTAAGACACCGGTGCAGCGGCAGACCCCCTCAGTATGCTGGACACGGGGGTACCCCGCTGTCGGTGTGTTCATCGTGCCGGTTTCTGTGATCTGAAAAGGCTCGTGTCTCTGCGCAGATCCTGCGTACCGCGCGCCAGAGGCCGAGGAAGAGAGCGCGCGCGCCACCGAGAGCCGCGAGCGCAGCGACGTGGACGAGCTGGCGGAGAAAGCGGACAGTAACGTGACCAGCAGCAAAAAGCGGCGTCACCGGACCACCTTCACGAGCGCGCAGCTCGAGGAGCTCGAGAAGGTCTTCCAGAAAACACACTACCCAGATGTGTACGTGAGAGAACAGCTGGCCATGAGGACAGAACTGACCGAGGCCAGAGTGCAGGTCAGATACGACTGCTGCTGCTTATTAACACACCATGTTTAACACACACACACACACACACACACACACTTACCCCGTTTAACACACACACACACACATTTACCCCATTTAACACACACTATCACACACATTTACCACGTTTAACACACACACACACATTTACTCTGTTTAACACACACTCACACACACACATATTTCCCCCGTTTAACACACACACACACATTTACCCCGTTTAACACACACACACACACACACATATTTCCCCCGTTTAACACACACACACACATTTACCCCATTTAACACACACTATCACACACATTTACCACGTTTAACACACACACACACATTTACTCTGTTTAACACACACTCACACACACATTTACCCCGTTTAACACACACACACACACATTTTTCACGTTTTACACACACTCTCACACACATTTACCCCATTTAACACACACACACACACACACACACACATTTACCCCGTTTAACACACACACACACACACATATTTCTCCTGTTTAACACACACACACACATTTCCCCCGTTTAACACACACTCTCACACACATTTACCCCCTTTAACACACACACACATTTACCCCATTTAACACACACTCTCACACACATTTACCCCCTTTAACACACACTTTCACACACATTTACCCCGTTTAACACACACACACACACATTTTTCACGTTTTACACACACTCTCACACACATTTACCCCATTTAACACACACACACACACACACACATTTACTCTGTTTAACACACACTCTCACACACATTTACTCTGTTTAACACACACTCACACACATTTTTCCCGTTTAACACACACTCACACATTAACTCTGTTTAACACACTCTCACACACACATTTCCCCCGTTTAACACACACTCACACACACATTTCCCCCGTTTAACACACACTCACACACACATTTACCCTGTTTAACACACACTCTCACACACATTTTTCCCGTTTAACACACACTCACACATTAACTCTGTTTAACACACTCTCACACACATTTACCCCGTTTAACACACACTCACACACACATTTCCCCCGTTTAACACACACTCACACACACATTTCCCCCGTTTAACACACACTCTCACACACATTTACCCCGTTTAACACACACATTTCCCCCGTTTAACACACACTCACACACACATTTCCCCCGTTTAACACACACTCACACACACATTTTTCCTGTTTAACACACACTCTCACACACATTTACCCCGTTTAACACACACTATCACACACATTTACCACGTTTAACACACACACACACATTTACTCTGTTTAACACACACTCACACACACATTTACCCCGTTTAACACACACACACACACATATTTCTCCCGTTTAACACACACACACACATTTCCCCCGTTTAACACACACTCTCACACACATTTACCCCCTTTAACACACACACACATTTACCCCATTTAACACACACTCTCACACACATTTACCCCCTTTAACACACACTTTCACACACATTTACCCCGTTTAACACACACACACACACATTTTTCACGTTTTACACACACTCTCACACACATTTACCCCATTTAACACACACACACACACACACACACACACATTTACCCCGTTTAACACACACACACACACACATATTTCTCCTGTTTAACACACACACACACATTTCCCCCGTTTAACACACACTCTCACACACATTTACCCCCTTTAACACACACACACATTTACCCCATTTAACACACACTCTCACACACATTTACCCCCTTTAACACACACTTTCACACACATTTACCCCGTTTAACACACACACACACACATTTTTCACGTTTTACACACACTCTCACACACATTTACCCCATTTAACACACACACACACACACACACATTTACTCTGTTTAACACACACTCTCACACACATTTACTCTGTTTAACACACACTCACACACATTTTTCCCGTTTAACACACACTCACACATTAACTCTGTTTAACACACTCTCACACACACATTTCCCCCGTTTAACACACACTCACACACACATTTCCCCCGTTTAACACACACTCACACACACATTTACCCTGTTTAACACACACTCTCACACACATTTTTCCCGTTTAACACACACTCTCACACACATTTTTCCCGTTTAACACACTCTCACACACATTTACCCCGTTTAACACACACTCACACACACATTTCCCCCGTTTAACACACACTCACACACACATTTCCCCCGTTTAACACACACTCTCACACACATTTACCCCGTTTAACACACACATTTCCCCCGTTTAACACACACTCACACACACATTTCCCCCGTTTAACACACACTCACACACACATTTTTCCTGTTTAACACACACTCTCACACACATTTACCCCGTTTAACACACACTCTCACACACATTTACCCCGTTTAACACACACACACACACACACACACATTTACTCTGTTTAACACACACTCTCACACACATTTACTCTGTTTAACACACACACACACACATTTACTCCGTTTAACACACACTCACACACACATTTACCCCAGTTAACACACACACTCACACACATTTACCCCGTTTAACACACACACACACACACACACACACACACATTTACCCTGTTTAACACACACTCTCACACACATTTACCCTGTTTAACACACTCACAGAACTTAATTTCAGCTTAATTTCTCTTCACATTTTCAAACACACTGAACACACAGTGAACTCAGTGTAAATACTGCAATGTTAAATGTATCAATATCTAGAACAGTAAGGCTCTAGATATCGACACTGAGCACAATATATATACAGTGATAATTCAAGAGAATTAGGGGGGAAAACACCCTTAGAGTTAAATGACCCAACGTGTTATTTACAGTGAACAACACGAGTGTGTGTGACCCTGAACACACACATGCTCTTTATAAGGCTGTAAGTGGGCATACACAGACTCAGCAAACAGACACACAACGTTTGGGCATCCTGGTCAAATGGCTCTTTTATTGATATTTTCTACTGAAATATAGTAAATAAACTTCTGAAAAAACATCTGAAAAAAAACGTTCTGCAGGATTTAAAGCACAATTTAATTACTTACTAAAGTACACCATTACTTTTACACACAATTATTTATTAAATAAATAATAAATAATAAATAATATCTCAACTTAAGCTACCGAACAGTAATTAGGCTTGGGAAGTATTGACCAGGCATATCCACGCCTGTTCATAAAACTGTATACAGTGTATGTTCTACACAGTAGTTTTATCCTACAATCAACTCGTTTATTAATTAAATTCTTTACATGTTAAAACTGGTGATTTTACTGTGTAGTGTCGGAATATATGGACTTTATCGCCTCAAAATAAAATGCATTTTATTTAGGGTTACATGATATCGTTTGTTTGTTTTTATGTGAATTTTTTACTTCCTTGCTAATGTTAAACACATTCACAGCTTATTTAAACACATTTAACACATTTAAAACACATCTTTGTCTTCTTTAAACACTTAAAATCCATTTAATATATTGTAAGAACTGTGGCATTAAAACAGCTGTTAAACGTTTATCCTAAAAAACGTTAAATACAGGCCAGTAATAAACGCCCCAGTGTCTTTAATCTTAATAAATCCATCTTCCAATACTTTTATGTGTTTGAAATCTTCTAAAAACATCCTAAATGAACATGAATGAACTGAATTTTCCTGTCAGGCTGGATTTTACTGATGTGTTGTGATAAATGGAGCACTGTTGCTTTCTCCTCTTTTCTTTATTTTTCTCTTTTTAATTCAGATGTAGATTCATTCTAGCAGATTCAGGGGTTTTACAGGGAATTTAGGGATTTAAGGCATGCTAAGGCAAAGCTAGCTGGCACTGTAACTGTGTAATGACTGGGAGGTTGGATGGTGACGGATGTCTTCTTGAACTCTGATGGGTAGGTTTGGTTCCAGAACCGCAGGGCTAAGTGGAGGAAGCGGGAGCGATACGGACACCTGCAGCAGCCCAAAGGCCCTTACAGCAACACATACGAGCTCACAGCCTTACCCAGGACAGACACCTACTCACAGGTGAGACAGCTGCTATAACTGAGCCTACAGTGATAGCTGTAATGGCTTGTTGGCGACTTAATACAGCCTGCAGGTCAAAAGCAGGCCAGTCAGAGGCCAGCTGTGCATATGTGAAATATCATGTAGCTACAGTGGTCATTTTTAAATGTTTGGAGACACCTTCCGGCTTTAAAAGAAATGAAAACAAGGCTGTCTTGTCAGTATTCTTGGTAAAAACCCTAGCTACACGCTGTTAAAAGTACTGCCTTAAGAATAAAACCATGTGCTACTCTATCATTCTGATGTCAGCGTCCAAACCTTTCAGATGTCTGTGGATTTACTGTTCAGACAAAATGTGCTCTTCATACCAGGAAACGTGAAGCTGGGTGCTGTTAACACTGTCCTATGTTAACAAAGCCCCTGCAAACCTTTTCCTTCCAGTAAAACAGGAAATTATATACTGTATTAATCAGAACATCTCAAACAAGAGCAAAGTGCCCCCAAACTTTTGATGGCCAGTGTACGTCTCCGCTGTTTTGTAGGATATAGACCGTTTCTAAAAATTCTACACTTGCATTCTCTAATCAGCTCCTGAGAAAACAATAGAGGCAGTAAGAACCGCAACAGCTGCAGGATCTCTGCACCACGGAGAACATCTGGACCATCTAAGAGCTGGACTTATTTCTAGCGCTGGATGAGACCATCATTATTTTACTTAAGACTGAGGTCATATCTGATACACAGAGAATAGTGTGTGCAGCCAATGTCATGCAACTGACTGGGCTCTCTAGAGCAGCCTAGATCTCTCTGCAATCATGACTGATGAATAATCTCCGACACGTTGCGCTATGATAGTCCTGATGATTTTATTCTGACTTTCTCTGCAGACTGTTGTAGCCCCAGCTTTAGTATGTAGTTTTAGACCGTCCTGGCGTATCGGATTCTGTGTAGTCATTTCTTTGGATGCTCAAAAGGCTGGAGTTCCAGTGTTACATTGGGAAGCACATATTGCACTAGCTGGGGCTTAAAAGGGCCCGTATTATTGAAATCTGAAATCCAAACTCAAACCATGCCATTTGCTCACACACTTGAGACTGGAGTCCAACCTACTCCAGTGTACTTAACCCCTGATAGTCCAGCTATAGCCCATCCAGTTTGTACAGAAGTCCCTGTAGTTACTGATAATACACCTTAGTGTGTAATAAGCCTTGGAGTGTTAAAGGGCTAATGGCACAATAATAACTCTACAGTCTCGAGTTTCATTCTCAAGGATCAAGAGAGGATGGAAAATAGGTGTGAAAAATGCTGATAAATTAACAAATTAATTAATACGCAAAACAAACCTTTGCGTTCTAACAGTAGAGTAGAAAAGAAAAGCTTTGATTTTGAAACATTCCTTCTTTTCTCGCACTGCACAGATTCCCAACAACCTGTGGACGGCTCCGTCCCCCGGCGGCTCCATGGTGTCGTCCTGCATGATCCCGCGAGGTTCCCCTCCTTGCGTGCCCTCCCCGTACCCCCACTCCCCACGAGCCCCCGAGCACAGCTACGTGGGCTTCCCCAACCACCAGCAGAACCAGTTTGGCGTCAATCACGTTTCCCTCAACAACTTCTTCGCTGATTCACTCTTGGCTCCAGCGCCCAATGGCCACGCAGCCTTTGAGAGCAAGCCTGAATTTGAGCGGCGGTCCTCCAGCATCGCCGTCCTGAGGATGAAGGCCAAGGAGCACACGGCCAACATCTCCTGGGCTATGTGAGCACACTCTCTCAGACTCTTATTCATAGCAGTATTAAAAAGAGTACCTTTAAAGCATTGCTAGGGATGCAGATATGGACGTTACATTAAATAAGACGGAGTCCCTGCTCTTGAACTTTTCACTGACTAAAAGGATGGTGATTCCTTTGAAGATCCTCAGAACTGCAGACAGCACCGTTGTATCGTTCCTTCACACGTCGACATACTGGGAGGTGGGAGTTGGCCATAGATCATGAAGGAGTCTCTCTGTAGGAACGCTTGACAAAGCAATAGTGTGCCTTATTATTTCTGATGCACTTATGGTGATGTGAAAACAGTGGCACGGGGAGCTTTAGGAGATTAACAGCATTCTGTTCTCAGGACTTGGAGCAAAGGTGATGTCGCTGACGTACTAACATGTTGTCTGTGTGCTTTGAAGCAAAGCTGTGTACGACTCAGAACAGTGGCTGGCCTGAACTCTGCCACGATCGGAGGAACACTTCGTCCTCTGTGGTAACATTATTTGAATAAAAATTATTTCATTCAATTGGTGATTAGCCAATTATTCTGATTCGTCAGTTATTCCACATTTCTAAAACAACAAATATTCTGTACTGAATTGTGTTAAAATAAATGTTTTTAGCCAATATAAATTTCATTTGGTGGAAAAAATCTAAATCAAAACATTACATTAAAAAACACTGTTTTTATGGAAATATTTCAATTGAAATGTTTCAGATTTTAATGAGTTGTTTAGAGTTTTAGTAAAAAGGAAGCTTATGCCATTTCTTCATTGATTCTAATTGTGAGGTGATCTAGAGAGTAACACCTCTTGTCTTCATGCTCTGTAGTTGACAGTTCCACACTCTTGTGTTTTAGTCTATTTTAAGATATTAGTCTATAATTAGAGTCGGAACACCTCATCAAATTTCAGTGTTGTAAATGAAAGTAAGTGAGCAAATACCCTATGAGAAATATAAACGTTTGGCAAAGAAATGGTACTTCCTGCAAAATTGCATATTGTAGCAGAAATTGTATCTCCAATCGTATCTCTTTACAAAAGCAGAAAAAGCATTCTTAACTGTCAATGGAAAAAGACTTTCTTTTAAGTCATTTTGGAGCATTTCTATTGGTCCATTCTTTAGGAGTTTTGACATAAGATAACAAACAACATTATGTCAGACAGAATCACATTATGTCAAAAAGTGATATTAAAATATTGGGGAAAACAAAAACAAAACATATTACATAACCAAACCTTTCCAGATTGTACAGTGGTTTGTTTCCTAATATGTTAAATTAAGCAAAGTAAACAGTAATTGCGCATTAAAATGTGCAGAAATGATTCCTAGAAGAGAAGTTCTTCACTTATTTTAATTTAAGAAAACCATCAAACCATGTCATTTGACCAGGGGTTGTGATCGATTTTGCATATAATTATTTTTACTATTTAAAAAACTTTTTAATTACAAATTGCAAGTACTTCTTTAATGACAAATTACACTAAAAGTAAGAGGAATAATGATCATAAATGGTTGATACTGTATCTTTATTACTTTAAAAATTAAGATGTGTTGCTCACACACAGTGTTACTCAGCTCCTGTTGCACTGCCAACACAACACAACCTCTGGGATGGATCTGTCCATCTGCTGTTTATCCAGCTGCATGTAAACCATGTAAATGTGGTTCTGATTTCTATTTGTAGGTTAATTTGTTCTGTGAGATTCACAAACAATCTGGGTTCTGTTGCTCACACCTCTCACTTTCGAGTTTTTATTTGATACTATGAATATAAACAAAGCAAAAAAGAATAACAGAACCTACCGAACCAAACCGAAACTGAACTGAATCGAACCGAACCGAACCGAACCGAACTGAACCGAATCAAACCGAAACTGAACTGAACCGAACCGAATTGAACTGAACTGAACTGAAATGAACTGAACTGAACTGCTCTGGTAGTTGATAGATACTGAATGCAGTAAGGTCTAGTGTGATGGTCTAGAGAAAAGTCCATACTGGGATTCTGAGACTTTTTACTCTTGCTCAGGTTTTAATGGCTACTTTTCCTTAAAAACCACCCCCTAGTAACACCATTTCACTGAAGCAACAACTCCTTCAATCTGTTGTATCCATTTCTACATGAAACATCCTGACAGGGTGAATGAAATGGTAGTAGGAGAGAAGAGTTGTTTGCCCAGTCGGTTCCACTGATAGCATGTTCTTCCCATTAAATAACAGTTAGCTCATCTCCAGCGCTTAGCTCACTCTGGGAGGGTTTGCACCAGGGAGTTATTAGATTGGGATTATGATATTTGGCCTGAATCTCTGTTCTCTTACAGTAACTGTTTGGACTGTTTGTGTGTGTGTGTGTGTGCGTGAGAGAGTGAGTGTGTGTGTGTGTGTGAGTGAGTGTATGTATACATCTGTTGTTTGTTCATGGAAGTACCTTGCATCTTTCTGCTCCACCAAAAAACCCCAAAAGCCACTGGTCGCCCCCTCCCTCCCTCCCACACACACACACACACACACACACACACACACACACACACACACACACACACACACAAGCATCATTTCTCTGCAGCAGGAGCGTCCGAGTGTTCCTCCTCAGCGGAGCGTTGTAAGACGGATGGAGCGGCACATGTGAGGAGTGTGATCCCACCGCGGGCCGCTGCAGACGAGATCCATCAGCAGGGCTGAATGGGTTTGACCCTGCGGGGTGAGCCCAAGTCATTAATACAGCAGCTCACACGCGCGGGGGAGGAGACACACACACACACACACACACACACACACACACACACACATACAGACACACACACACACACATACATCAAACAGCCCAGTCCAGGACCAGGGCTGCCTCAGCTCAGCACAGTGTGTGTTTTTTGTTTTTTAGGTGAAACTCTCTGCACTCTGATTATAGACAGTGTTCCTGTGCCAGTTCCTCAGCCTGAATTATCAGTGTTTGGATTCGTCTTTGCAGTGGAAGCAGCGCCAGAAGGTTTCTTGATCTTGTTTCTCATACTCAGATAAGCCTCTTGGCATCGTTGCGAACAGACCATTTATACTGTTGGGTTCTTTGGTTATGTAGATGGTCATTAAATAAGTAGTTCTACATGATTTGACACACATTCTCCAGCTGAAAGTCTCGTGCCTGGATTTATTAAAAGGTGGTGCAGAAACAGTAACATAATGCATATGGGGTTTATTGACCTGTTTGAATGAAATTATGAATACAAATATTTTTTTAATGATATTCTATTTTTTTTGACTTGTAAAAGCAAGATTGCGTAAGTTTGGTGTGGAAGAACTTGACTGGCCCGCGCAGAGCCCTGACCTCAACCCCATCTAACACCTTTGGGATGACCTGGGACGGAGATTGTGAGCCTTAGTGTTTGACCTCACGAATGCTTGTCTGGGTGAACGGCCTTAAATTCCCACAGACACACTCTAACATCCTGTAGAAAGCCCTCCAAGATGAGTGGAAGCTGTTATAGCTGCAAAATAAGGACCAACCTCCTATTAATGCCTATGGATTTAGAATGGGATATCATTAAAGCTCCTATAGGTGTAATGCGTAGGTGTCCCAATACTTTTGTCCATATAGTGTTAACTTTTGAAGACGTGTAAATAATGGAACTATGAGTTTTTGATGTGACAGCAATGATGCAGTCTAGTTTGGTCTAGATAATAATTTTCCACAGGCCAAAATTTTTCCACGTCATTGGTCAACTGCTGAAGAGTCTCGACATCAGTTCATTGGATTACAATAGCTGGAAGGCTCTCTCAAATTCAATTAGGAAGGGACAGTCTGCTCTGCTCTGCATTTCTGCGGCTATTCACATAAGCAATTGTCCAAAAGGCCAGGCAGGTTTAGAGTTCCTGTGGCCTTAAGCTGATGTGCTCACAGACAGACAGCTCTGGGGGAAAGCTGAATGTTGCTGTGTGTTTATCAGCAGAGTGATAATGAGCATTCTTACCAAGTAATGCTTTTCTCCATCCTCAGGAGTGTGCGCTGGAGCTATGAGGCTAATTTACTGTAACTGACAAACACTAGAAGTCAATAATCAGACAAATAGTTTCCATAAACACATGCCCACATACTTCTCTCAACTGCTGTTATGCAATTCAGGGCTCTGGATGACTTCGACTGTGAGCTCTAAAAAAGGTGTAGCTGAGGATACATAACATGGATAGTTCGGAAAGATTCTTTCCCCCAATGTTTGCTGATGTTTTACGATTTGGGGCATGTACTTATGGAAAAGGTTTCCGATGACTATTGACTTCAACTGCTTGTTAGCAATGTTAGCCTTGTAGCTCATGTAGTTAAATCTCAAGTAGCATAAATTAGAACACCAGACGTTCCCGGGCCCATAGACTACATCTGGGGTAGGTGGACCTTTCTTTTGCCAGACCTTTTCTTTAAAAACTCTTTAAACCCACTATGTGTCCAAATGTTTGTGGACAACCCTTCTAAAGAATGCATTCAACCACTGCTGACACAGATGTGCAAATGCACACACAAACAGCTGTCTAGAATAGGACTCTCTAGAGCAAATAAACATGAACCTATTGGCACCATGCTGCCTAATGCCAGGCATGGGCTAGAGGGGTATAAAGCCTATAAAGCATTGAGCTGTGGAGCAGTGGAAATGTGTTCTTTGGAATGATGGTTGGTGCTCCGTCCAATACTTCTGAGGGGAATTGGGGAGTTGGCCTCACTAACGCTCTTGTCACTGAATGCAACCAAAACCCTCACAGCAATGTTCTCAATATCTAGTAGAAAGCCTTCTTCCCTGGACAGTAGAGACAGTTTCTTCAACACAAGCAGGATATATTTTTAATACCCTTGATTTCAGAAGAGAATCAGGTGCCCCAATACTATTGGCCTCATAGCGTATGTGTATTAGGCCAGAGGAGCTGGATAAAATGAAACCCAAAGGCTCGGCTACTGGTGCAGCTTCAGATCATGAAACCAAAGCAACAGCTGAAGGACATCTCTTGTGTTTCTCACACTACCTATTTAGCCCAGGGTAGGCCCCTGTGCAGGACTCTCGGTGGGCATCTTACACAACCTGTTTTCTTTCAATCTGAGCACCACATACACTCTCTGATGGACGCTTCAGTTGGGTCCTATCACTCAGGATAACTCCCAGCGTGCAGCAGGCCCTGTTGTTTGCAGAGCCCTGCGAGTCAGGGGCTGGGGATCGCTCTTCACGCTCTGACAGCTCGGTGTGTTCAGTAGGAGCAGCGCTGCGAGCTGCGGCACTGCGAGCCGCATTGCGGAGCTTCATGATTTATGAAGGAATTCCCAGAACTTTCTCCTGCACGATAGAGGACCAAATGAGTTATTATGTGCGAAGTGATTTTTTTATTGGCTGCTCACACACAGCCGGCCTGCATATTGAGGGCAGTATGAAGTCATATAGATCACACCGAGAAGCCATAACGCTCGTGTTGAAGATGTATGTGGACAGTGGTAAAGAAAAATATCAGGATGAAGACCTGAAGGTGGTGAAAACAAACTAAGAGGAGGTGATTGTTTTTAGCTTTTACAACCTAAAAAATAAAGGTTCCTTAATGGTTCTTGGCGTGGACGAGCAGTTCTGAGAAGAACCTGAGTTGATGCAGAAGCTTTGCATTATGTGGAGGGATTTAGAAAAAAGGTCAATCTCATTCACAAAAATGGGCCTTAGGTGTTTTTAGAGAAGCAAAGATGATTATTCCATGAAATTACTCCAAGGAGGCCTTTTTCACACAGTTGTTGGTAGTTGGTTTTACAGTAAATAAACCCTTTGGGATTTTTTGGATTTCTGCACTGATGCTAATAAGATGTGGTCTGATCATTATTAGTTTCGTTAGATTGTGTTTGTCTATAATTGTGACTTTAATAACAAGCAGAGCACATTTGACAAGTAAGCAGAACAGAAATCCAGGTACTGTGGACAGGGTTCACTTACTTTTTCTAGCCTGCACTGTGAATGTTTACTCAATGTGATCAATAAAAACATGCAGTCCAACTGTTTGTGTGTGTTTTGTTGCCAATTTGTTGCGTTTTACCAATTAGCTCTTGATGAAGTCATCTTACACCCTGCGCATTGCACGTGGCGATGCTTATTGCTATCTTACACCTCGCCAACAGTCTATTTTCATGCCTTCCGCCTGTGGCCTTTAAACAGCAATGTTGCTTGTGAGTATATCTATGCTGATGGGCATGGTGGTCTCGAAATGAGGTGTGTTCAGGTAGATTCTTGGCAATGATAAACACAGGAGCTCCACTGAATGAAAACAACCTAGGCAGACATCAACAGTCAGATGTTCATTGCTATCTTGGCAGTGAATTGTCAACACAGGCACGTGCACAAACCCATAGCGTGTGCCAGTTGGCAGCTATGAAAACCTTTATATCAACAATATACTCCTGCTGTTCCCGTAAATAACACACGCCCAGGTAGCTGCGCCATTGAAATAGCAATACGCCAAAGTCAGACCGCACCTGGCCCTTAAAGGGAATAGCAAGTGACATGCTGATTGGTTTATTGCACCTTACGCCCAAAACACACCTGTGATTAATTAAGAGATTTAGTACATGACTTTTGCAGGTTTCAAGCCACGCAAGGTGTACTTTTTTTAGCAAAGACATACTGACATGCCCTACATCAAGCTGCGCAGTGCACAGTTGACGGCTTGCTTAAAAAGGTCGCTAAAAAAGGGCCCATAAATACAGAGGTTCACTTACTTTTTCTAGCCTGTACCATGAGAGTTTACCTATTGTGCTGTTTGTGTGTTATTAGTTTAGTTAGATTGTGTTTGGCTATAAATATGACTTAGACAACAATCAGACCATAATGTATTAGTTGTTCACTTACTTTTTCTAGCCTGCACTGTGGAGGTTTACTCAATGTATGAAATAAAAGACCTGAACAATACAACTAGCGTTGTATTGGTTTCATGTATTAGAATTTCATATAGTACTGTAGCCTCAGGGGTTTGACTTATGACAACGGTGTAACCCTTTTTGACGTTTTATGGAGCCATAAAAAAAAAAAAAACACATCTGCAAGAGGTTTCTCAACATAGAGAGGAACCATTCAACCATAGATTATTATTTCAACAAATGTATCAATTTTACTAAAGAACCCCTGTTTGTAAGGGGGTAAATCTTTTCTTTGTAAAAGTGTGGTAATAATCACTGTATTCATAATTGGCTTCTCTAACCACAGAATAATTGCCTTCTTGCTGACAACCCTGAGCACTTCTTGAAAGCATGCCTGAACTGCAGGTTTCACAGTTCTGTAGCCCATGCCTTTATCTTTCCTGTGAAAAAAACCCTATTGTACTCGTTTTGATTTGACTTGACCTCTAGTGCGAGATGCGATGAAATGCATCACAGAGAGAGTGTGGGAGGTTCGCTGAGCCGTGTGTGTTACGCAGCAGCCTATACCCCCCTCTAATGAGAACAGGACATTAAGCACGGCTGTCAGCAGACAAGATGAGCTCATGACAGTATAGAGAACTAATTCTAAGAGGGATGAGTCCCAAGATTTCCATTACAGTGAAGTATGCACACACTCACTCACACACTCACACACACACACTCATGCACACACAGGCACGGTAAAAAGTGAAAGCAGACAGCACAGGCCCCTCAGTGTGCTGTGAGTGGTGAGTCAGGCGGTGTGTGTTGATGAGCAGTGTGCTCATGAATAGTTAGATGAGGCAGCACCCTGCTGAGATAACGATGTTTGCTGATGCCACAACAAACAGAAACAATAAACACACAATTAATTATCAGCGACAAACAAACTCAACATGCGCCAGAATGGGCCGTGACGTCCGTGCAAGAGCCATCGCATCACGGGCCTATGAAAACTGTTCATGTTCATGATCCCCATTTCACACCTGATCTTAGTGAACTTCAGCCTCTTTTAACACTTTAAAAACTAGGCCATAAATGATTCAGTAACTGCTAAAATGACTCTGTGTCCATTATAAATGAACCTGTATCTACAATGAATGATTCAGTAACTAATGTAAATTATTCCATATCTGATATAAATAATTCAGTATCTACTGTAAATGATTCTGTAACTACTATGATTCAGTAAGTACTATACATGATTCAGTATCTATTATAAATAATTCAGTAACTACTATAAATAAATTGGGTTTTTACTATTCCTTTTCAGTAACTACTATAAATGATTCAATATTTGCTATGAATGATTTTGTAACTACCATAAATAATGCCATAACTAATATAAATGATTTAGTAACTACTATAAATAATTCAGTACCTACTATACATGATTCAGTTATTCATTAGCTACTATGAATGATTCTGTAACTAATGTAAATGATTCAGTGTCTACTGTCAATGATTCAGTAGATACTATGAATGATTCTGTAACTACTATAAATGATTTAATGTCTACTGTAAATGATTCAGTAGATACTATGAATGATTCTGTAACTACTATACATGATTCAGTTATTCATTAGCTACTATGAATGATTCTGTAACTAATGTAAATGATTCAGTGTCTACTGTTAATGATTCAGTAGATACTATGAATGATTCTGTAACTACTATAAATGATTTAATGTCTACTGTAAATGATTCAGTAGATATTATGAATGATTCTGTAACTACTATAAATGATTTAGTATGTATTATAAATGATTTGATAACTACTGTAAATAATTCTGTATCTGCTGAAATGGTTCAGGAACTGCTACAAATAAAAGAGTAACTACTTCAAATTATTTAGCAACTGCAATAAATGATTCAGTTACTACCAACATTATTACATATTATAAATTATTTTGTATCCATTATAAATAATTCAGTGTCCATAATAAGCCATTGTGCAGCCACTATAAATGATTCAATAATTACTATAAATGATTCAGTAATGGCTATAAATGATTCAGTAACTGTAACTACTATGGAACTAACCAGCTCGTCTCTTTTGAGGGTGGGGAACTGAAGTATGAGCTTCCATACAGGCATTTAGGGTTTGAGAGGTTAAATGTATGCTACTGTTTTGCCAAACCCTGTTTCATTTTTACTGTTTTATTATAAATATATAATAGAATTACTTGTATATAAGTAAAGTGAGCTTTTTTTAGTATAAAGCATGCTCTCCTGACTGTATTATTTCAAATGGTCTGAGTGGATAGTTCTGACTGAGTTAATGCTCAGCACAGTTGATGTGCCTGTAATGTAATATTAGATGTTAAATGACTGCTGAGCACTAAGGCTCAGTTTAAGATCTGTTTACTCAACTGTTGGCTACATTTACACAGTATTTTCTCTCAACTAAAATCCCATATCAGATGACAGATCAGTGACCCCCTCCCCTGTAATCAGGCTCCAGCAGAGCTCCCAGCAGGACCACTCTCTTATGAGACTCCACTCTAAAGACCCCAATCCTCATCATCTGCAGCAGCTCATCTGCTTTACTGCCTTCACTAACTCTGTGAGCCTCTGCCCACAATGTGCCTACACGTACAACACACTGTGAGCTACACACTGAGCTACCCCTTCTCTTCTTTAACCTGTCAGACAAAAAGACAGCAAGCAAAAGAGATGTAAATAGTACGAACCAAAGGGACATAGACCTGAGACTGCAGTTGAATTATGTTTCCTATTGCAGGCGTCTGTTGTTTGAGAAGACGGCAGTTCAGGGCTGTTGAATAAATTACTATTATTTTTAAGCACATTAGGACTCTCTTATAGTGATAAATACATTGGTTTTTGCTGACCTTCTGAGAATAAACAGAAACGTTGTAGAAAATGGTGTATCAAATTAATACGACTGTTTTTCAAACCACTGTCCGACTTCTGTTTGCATTATTCTTTAGAATGATTGTTTCCACTTCCAGACGATTGCTTAGCTGTTGCTACGTTCTCACTATGGTGAAACTATGGTTTTTTTTTTTTTTTTTAGTTTATTTTATGTTACTAGGTTGTTCCTTGGTGGTTGCTATGGTATATCAGGTGGTTCCTTGGTGGTTGCTATGGTATATCAGGTGGTATTACAGATCAGGCGTCCCAGGTGGTGGCTAAGGTGTTGCTAGGTGGGTGCTATAGTATACAACGTATTTGCCAAGGTGTTTTCTGGTGGTTGCTATGTTGTTTCAGTTGCCACAAGTGGTTGCTCAGGTCTTGCAGGGCGGGTGCTATGGTGTTGCTAAGGTGTTTCTTCCTCTATAGCAACTACTGATACTATGGCAAATACTACGGTATTTCAAGTGGCAGGTAGGGTGTTGCCAAGTGGTTGCTGTTGTACCCCATGTGGTTGTTTAAGTGCAGTTGCTAGTGTGTTTGTATCATTGTTAATCATAACATCCGAACCACATTCATTCCTATGGGGAAAGAAATGTGTGAAAATGTGTGAAGCGGCTAGGCCAGATACCGCACATCTGACCGAAAAGCTGTATACCAGCCCGCATCACACAATCAGACCAAAAAAATGGAGTTGGAACAGAAAAATAAGAATAAAAAGAAGAAGGAAAGTAATTGGATGCAGTTGCAAAGCAAAGCAACGATAATCATGTTAATCTGTTTCCCTTTAGAGCCCACCAACTCGAAAACACACTTACCGTAGAAGCCAGTGGGCAGATGCTGAAACGGCCCTAACACTTGCTTCTACTATGAGTGAGTAAAAGCTGTTGTACAGGGAAATGGGTCGTACACTGCAGATGTTGTACATAGGTTTGAAGAGATTAGGCTGAAAAACCACCTGAGTGCCTCCTTAATATGAAAGCACCATCAATCTGCTGAACATCTAGCCTATATCTATGCGCACCGTCACATTTCCAAGGTGTATCACTTTAAGGCATCCTTCTGACTGAGCGATGGACGCTGTGTGCTGATCGAGAATGTGACCCGTCCTTTGATGATAAAAACACGTGCGTTTTCGAGACTCCCACTCCAGTAATCTCTGGCTGCCGGACAGTGACATATCACCCCGTCACAATCCCATGAACTAATGGGGGATGTGTTCATTTCTTATCACGTATATTGATGTGATTGGCTGACCCTGTGGGCATCTGAGGCCGATCTACTTTGTCAGCCTGCATCTTCCCCCCCTTACAGGCCTTTGAAGTTCACTTCCCTTTGTGGGAACTTCTCAGAGGCAAAGAACCCCAACAAGAGCAGAGCATCGAGAACCGCCTTGGATTTATGAGGCATAGCTCTGACTGATAACTTTCGTGTGAAATTAGCGAGGTTGTGTCATCAATTTATTTGGGTTCAGAGAGCCAGGAGCTCATTTTTCTTGCCTCCCCAATTTCTCCTTGCCATTTCAAATGTTGCAAAAGCTGGATTTTGATGAATGGATGAACGCAATCTCACGACCTGTCATTTTAGGTATATCTTTGCTTAGCCTCAGGACAGTAAAATGTAAAGTATGCTCACCTGTTTCAGTGTGTGTTATCTTATGTATGAACTCTTCTGCCTCTGTACTATCAGTGCAGTGTTCAGACCACTAGGGAAGTCCAGTGAAAGCTGAAACACAGCAGTGATTAAAGGAGAGAGTGGGCTCATCTGAACGGCGACCGCAATCTGGACCCTAATCACCTCATTAATCTCCACTGAAGGAGTAGAGAGCGACTGTGAGAGAACTGCGCCGAGATTAGATTAGCTGCATAATTCACCCCAAATCAAAACGAACGGTGTGGGCTTCTTGTAATGGATTGAAGGATCTCAAATAACTTGGTTTCATCACTAGAAGAAGCAGCAAGAATCAGTTCATTAGGCCCCAACTCAAGCTTAATACATGTGTTCTCAACTACCGAAGATATGATAATAACTCATCTCAAGATTGGTCAGCTTTATTAAAAGCTTAAGGAAGGATTTCTTCAGCATTTTAAGTTGTCATTTGATGTATAAATAGTAGGTATGTGATTCTGGCTGGGGTGACAAATGCTCAGATGTGGTTGTCCAAGCTTATTTACCACCCTGTTATTTTGCCACAGAAAGAAGCCCTGATTTCTGTGATTTTCAGATTTTCTGCTGAGCCGCACAGCATAGTTAGCTTAGCCTAGCCCAGCCAAGCATAGTGTAACAAGGTCTTACTGTATAATGTTGCCGGCATTGTGTGCAGGTTATTATTTTTTGGATATAACTGTCATTGTGTGTCAAATCCCCCTAATTTGGTACTGCCACTTCTTTTTAAACTGCTGCCAATGTGGCATAGCCATGCAGCCGACATGCTCTGATGCTCTAGCTAACAGACGCCTGTGTTGACCAACATCGCTTTGAGAGTGATGAGAAGAGAGAGTGCCGTCTACCCACCCAGGGCGAGCATGGCCAATTGTGCTTTCTCGGACACCAGCCACTGATGGCAAAGCACCCTTGTCTTGGGACCATAGTGAAAGCGGGCCATAGTGGAAGCGCATTAGATCGCTGAGCCAGTCTGAGCATGCATTGTGCGCAATTTGCCACCTGGTCAGCTCTTCTTCCTTCACTGGTCAGCTTAGCATTAGCTTCTAGCCCTTTAGCCACAGTTCTTTATCAGTGATACATGACTATTCCTGCCTGGCCAGCCACAACACAGTCTCTTTGTGATGTGGTACTCTGGGCTGACGCCTGTTTGCTTATTTGCTTTCTCTATCTGGTTGGTCATAGCAAACGAATAGCTTCATTGGCTTCCCCGCAACGGTGCTTCAGGCTTTAAGCTTTCCATGTTCTTTCCCTGTTCTCTCGAAGTAGCTGTTGCATTTTGCCTGTGAAAGGCTGTTGTTAATGGGCTATGTAGGGTGTATGTAGGGTCTAAATAAAACGAGCCATGACTGTAGCATATTTGGGGGTTTTGGAATTTGATGCTGATATTTTACTTACACAGGTTTTGCTTTAGAAGGAGAACCCAACAATGTTTGAGGTTCATGGTTTGTAACTTTCATGTACCAAACTCTCATTATTCACCTAGGCCAAGATAATTTTAGTGTTCCATTTCTTACCCCTAAGGAGCATTAATTAGCTTCCCTGTAACCCCTCGAACTACAATGGCTAAGGTTTATTTCTGTTTTGATTTTCATACCAAAAGAACTTTCGCTGAGGTAGTTTAGAGACTGGCGCTCTGGTCTCATCGTGTATTTGCGGAGGTTGTTGTAGAAAGGGATGAGAACAATCTTTGTGTGCTCGTCCGCTAATCAGGGCCATAATCAGCTGTTGACGGATGGTGCTGAGATGCCTCTCGGGTGACACTGTTGCTCTAACAGATCTACTCTAAAGCAGTTTGTGTCACTGAGCCGGGCATCAAGGAGCACGGTAAACACAAGGCTGCTGAAGGCAGCTCTAACCCACCACTGGGTGCCTCTAATCAGGCAAGGGGAGGGAGAGGGGGACGTTGCCTCACTGTGAGCCCTCAGCTCTGATAATTAGACAAGATTGAGGATTCAGGCTTATCCTGAGGGAATGTCCCATGGATTCCACACTCTCAGGAGCAAAATGGAGATAGAGGATGAGTTCTTCTAGTTTTAGACTATTATTATTATTATGTTGGCACAGGATGCTGGTTATGTTTATGACCAATTCCCTTGAGATCCCAACTTGTCTTCATCCTTCCCAATCGATATTGTTAATTATGACTCATGTACAGCAGCTATGTAGAGCTTGTTGGGCATCCCATTCCAAAACCATGGGCATGAATATGAAGCCAACCCTTGGTTTTTTATTCATCTAGAACAGCCTCCACTGTTCTGGGAGGGTTTTCTAGAATGTTTTGGAGCTTATTTGCGGGAATTTGTGCCCAATGAATTAGTCAGGCACTGATGAAAAGGCCTGGCTCACAGTCGCTGTTCCAATTTATCTCAAAGGTGTTCAGTGGTGTTGAGGTCGGGGCTCTGTGCAGGACACTGGAGTTCCTGCACACCAAATCTGTCAAATAACATCTAAAATCTTGAAAAGACCTTGAAAAACAGCCCTAGACCCTCCTTAACTCCTCCAACAAACTTTACTGTTGCTCTATGCAGTCTGGTAAGTGAACTTCTCTTGTCATCTGCCAAACCCAGAGTCATCCATCAGAGTACTAGATAGTGACACATGATTAATCACTCCAGAGAACATGTTTCTACTCTTCCAGAGTCCAGAGGTGGCTTGCTTTAGCATTGTGAGTGAAGATCTTAAGCTTGTGTGGTTTACCACTTTGAGTTTAAGCTTGTGTTGCTTCTAAATGCTTCCATTTCTCAATAATGGTGCTTACAATTGACTGGGGCATCTCTATCTTGGCAGATATTTTACTAACTGACTTGTAGCACACTTGTGTAGCATCTTATAGAAGTGATGTTTAGGTCGCTAAGCTCTTCAGTACCCACTCTAAAGTATGCCTGACCGCAGACATAATGAGGGGCACACATCTTTAAATACAGCACGTTTATCCATATAGTGTATTTAATGGAGTGCTTCTACAGGACTTTCCTTGCTCTCATACATTCAGTTCACCTCAAAAAGCCTATTGGATTAATAATTAGTTATAATTAGTTGCATCATGTGTGTTAGAAGCAGGATGACCTCTACAATGCCCAGGGCAGCAGTACTCCAGGGCCAGGAATGAGTCATTACAGAATTCCCAGGAAAAACAGTTTGCAAAAATAATGTGTACCAGGTCGCCCTCTGCAGGTGAAAATAGTGCTCAAGGGGAGGTTTTCTTTGGTTCAGAACCACATTCATGCTTTTTTTTCTTCACACTTATGCCATGTGACTGTAAGTCTATTTCCCACTGCTGCTCAGTCACGGCCTGCTGTGCAGCAAACGACATAAGGGGAAACCTTCATTGGCTCATACAGCAGAGCTGCCAACGCCAATATACAGTAAAGGATCACATGACTCCCAGTCAAGATGAAGACTATGTAGTGGATACACTGCACAGCTGGACAAGTTACAGTAGAAGCCCTCTGCAGAGAAAAAACAAGGAGTGTGAATTAAATCACCAGAGGGGGATACGAGTGGGGGATACCCTCTCTCAGTGTGTGTATGTGTGTATGTATGTATGTGTGTATGTATGCTTATTTGCAAACTGAAGTTATATATGTATCTCAAACTGACTGTGGTCCACTGCCTTGTCCATCTAGTGTAGTGAGGAGGAACAGCTTGCCCTTATCTTCTACAGGATGTCTTGCCTCTTCAGGCATTTGCTTTAGTTTCAGCCTGACCAACTTGTGTCTGATACATGTGTGGTGTTGTATGTCCTTGTCTGTTTATACAGCCTTGCAGTGAGATGCAAATGTTTGGGCACCCCAGTCCCCCTCAAAATTTACTGTAAACAAAGTTACTGTGAAAAGTAAAAATTGTATTTAAATATTCTTTTATTCTATTATATTATTATAAGTATTCAATTTTTTCTTCTTTGTGTTATTTTGGAACTGTAACAGATGGAAATAAGGAAGCTAATCTTGCTTAAAATATTTTTTCAAAAATATTTCATAACATGTTTCAGCTTTAACTTTATGCCTTTTGGAAGTCAGGTCATCTTCTACTTGCTTAGCTATTCCCAGTAACTAATCCTTTGACCTGGGGTGCCCACACTTTTGCATGACACTGTATATACATCCACTCTGCTTCTTTAGAAACACCTACCTTCTAGCTCCACCTTGTGTATGGAGGAGGATCAGCTTTGGATGGTCTTGCTACAGAAGAATTTCTAACACGCCTCTCAAGTGAAAGCAACGTTACTGAAAGGTTTTTGTCTTAGCAGCATGGGTCTGTGGAAAAAGTTCACCTTTTAGTTGGTGTTATACTTTTAGATTATGTAGACGTTTCTCACACTCATGGGATGTGGTGGTGAGATAATTGGCCTATAATTTAGAAGGAACACTAAGCACCATTCACTACAAACTAAATTGATTCAGCTTACAACAGGATAAGGTTTCCTTGACCCTGTTTGGTGCTGCACTATATGCACAAAAGTATTGGGACACCTGCTCATTCATTGTTTCTGAAATCAAGAATAAAAAAACGTTTATCTTACGTTTGTTCGACTAACTGTCTAGATAATGCCCTGTATCGCTGTGGGTTACAAAAAAAAGAAGATAAGATAGATATAAAATTTTATTATTAATAAAATGAATAAAATAAAGCTTCACCTTCACATATAAATATATGTAATACTGCTAACACAGGTAGTGACTGAAGAACTCATGGGAGCTCGTTACAGTGAATTCATTCAAATATTCTCACAGCAGCTAACCGTTATAAGCGTGTTTCCTGTAGATTTTGTTGTTCTGTCAATTTGTGCTACCCATCGATGCATCCTGTGCCCTGTGCAGACAGATGTTTTCATGTGTATTTCATGATAATTCTGTTTTTCTCAGGTGTATCATGCAATCTGAGCTTCCTGTTAGGCCATTAGTGCTAATATACTCTCATTCTCTGATATGATGCTACCTATTGGTTTATTTAGGCAGCTTTAGGTTATCTATAAATATACACCATGAATATACAGCACTGGTAGCTTTGACAAGGTAGCACTACAACACACCGGATGTACATTTTTCATAGCTTTATAATTTCACTATCAAGATGCTAGACAAATGTCGATGTGCACAGCACCACATTTCAGCGTCAAATGCTCAAACACCATCCAAACCAGGTTGACCAAACGATGCTGCTTTACCAAGAAGAGTGTGTAGATTGTGTGGAGCATGAGCAGGAGCATGATTAGACAACAATTCTCTCTAAAAATGAGATACAAGAGAGGCATGTTCTGTGTTTTACAGCCGGAAATGATCCAGTATTGTTAGGGTTCAGTGTTAGATGTCAAATGTTTGAATCTTGACTAATGCACCTTTAAATACACTCTGTGTATTTGTCAGAAAATAGGCACTGAGTGGAAGAAATGGTGGAAATATGAATTTAATTCAGGAGACTACATTGAAATTGAAAGGCACTGAAGCAAGACAGCTGTATCCAACCAAAATAATTGTATTCTGATGAAACCGTGGCTGTGCTCATGTTTGATGCCACTGTATTCTGTGTTTGAGGGGGATTAGCTAGCTACATGCACTGCTATGGCATCACCAAGTTAGCTAGATATGTGAGTCACTGATGAACCAGGCAGACTCTGCTGTGCATAGATAGGCTAAATGGAAGCGGAATAGTTGTGAGCATCTTCATCTCTCTCTGTATAGCTCTCTGTGAGTGTGAGTGTAGGTGGGGTTCTGTGATTCTGCAGTACATACATTTAGGCCGCTGGCTGTGATTCATCATGATCATTAGTTTTCTGTGAATGAGCAGAGCTCAGATTCTAACCCAGCCAAAAATAACACAGTCTATGCCTGTGAAATGTTGTGTACTGAGGCACTGCTAATGAGCAAAAAGAGAGACAATTCAAGCACTTTATCTTCACCAAGTCACCCCGTCTTTTGTTTTTCTTTCTCGTGTTCATAAAGAGCCCCTCAGAACCACGCTGAAGCAGAAGTAACAGAGCTTTTCTAAGAAACTACTCAGACAGAAACGCACCTCGTTCTGAAGCAGGACAGTAATGGAGCAGGGTGAGCTGAAGACAGTTTGAGAAGGTGGTGATGAGAGTAAATGAGGAAAAGCCAGTGAGGTAAAGTCTCTGATCACTTAGTGCAGTGTGATTTAATACATCAGTGATTCAGGTACGATTTTGGAGGGGGTCAGGAGACAGCACAATTGAACAGTTTGAGATGATATAAAATATACAGGGTTGGATTAAACAGTTGAGTTGATTGAAAGCTACCAGGAGGTGGCAGTGTTAGAGTAAATCCAGGTGAAAGAACAGACCTTGGGCAGCATTGTTTGATTTTCTGGCCTGTACTAGGATTTGTTTAAAAAGGGGGCACTCATACAGACATCTGGCCATATATGCACATTAATCATAGAGGATTGGGAATCACATATGCATAGTAAATGGATAATATCCATATTATTGAATGGCTGGTAAGTATATATATATATTTATATACACTTACCAATTGATAAATACGATAAATATTTAAAATATATAGCCTAAATTACAATTTAAAGAATTCCCTTATACATGATATGATGTTTATCATGACATGATATTTCATATATTTATTGTATTTAGTGTTTTTGTACTTATTGTCTATGCAACCTGTCTTGTGTTTTTCTATTGTCCTTGCACTGTTGTATGTCCTACCTATTCTGCACCGGAGACTAGACCGGAGACAGTCTAACAGCCTAACAGTGTTTGGTTGTACTGTACAAACCTGTATTAGTGTAATGACAATAAAGTTGAATTGAATTGAAAAATAAATGCACTCAAATGGAGAGGGTTTTAGAACCGTATCATGCATTAATCTGCAGTTACAAAAACTTCAGTAGTTGGCAACACTTTGTTTCCATGGTCAATTATAGATGCATCATATTCAGCTCTTTAACTTAAACCTTAAATCTAACTCTAACCCTAAAAGTGGAAGGTGAGGGTTAAAGTTAGGCTTAGGTGCAGGGTAACATTCAGTAGACAATCATTTACATTCAACTTATAGATAAGTTGCCATTTAATAGGCATTTAGTTGAATGTTAGTTGAATGTCAGGTGAGTTGAATGTCTAGGCATCTACAGTGCACTATCCAAGTAAAGTGTTATCCAGTATTTTATAAAGCACTGTTTTAGTTCAGACATGGTAAAATACTTAAGCTAATTTGATTAGTGTAATATTTACTGTAAAAGCAACAAAAGCAGCAGGTTGGTTTCTAATGCTCTCCATATTGGAACTCAGGATTTGATTTTCCCAGTAAGGTCAAACAAACTAGTGTTGGTGCATAATTCCTTATAGTCAAGATCACATCCAAACGGAAACTGCACTGGCTAAAGGATCTGAGTGGACAGAGCAGTGGTGGACATTGTGATAACTTCCAACAAACACAATCAGTGTAAAACATGTTGGCCATTGGGCTCCAAAATACCATTAGGTACTGATGTTTCTTCAGTGCCTGCATCTTACACAACCCTTTCCATGGCCCAGTGCAACCCAGATATGAGGGAGTGTTTATTTCAAAAGCAGCGGGTGTCAACACTGGCACCTAGTGTGGGTGTCTATAAGGTCTAGGGTTGCCAGAGCAACATGCGGCACCTTGTTTTGCATCTAGGTGTCAAAGGCAGGAGTAAAAGAGAAGGCGAGAAAAAGACACAGTATTCATTCTGTCGCTGTCTTCTCTTTTATGCCACGAACAAATTTCCCCCTTTGAGTCGATGCACGTAAACATGATGTACCCTCCCTGCCATTGTGCGAAACTGTATACTGTATATAACAGTATACTCAGCACCTGTGCTGCCTGGGCCGCTATTGTTTTCTGTGAGTGGGAATTTATCACCTCGGGCCTTTAGGGAGGAGTCCCTCGCCTCGCTGATTATGTTCCATTAAAGGAATATTCCAGCGTTTTCCAACCTAATCTCTTCTGTCGTCCACAGCTGTAGCATATGGTCAGTAACTTCAGGCAGTAATACTCCCTGAGCAGAAAAGCCACTGACTCAAAGTGTGTCTCTACTGCAAAGGGAAGGCTTTCTACTAGATTCCGGAGCATTTGCCATGAGGATTGGATTGCCTTCAGCAACTGGAGCGTTAGTGAGATCAGGAAGTTGGGTGATCCCCACCCCACCTATCTCCCCAGGTCATCCCTAAAGTATTGGATGGAGCACTAACCATCAATCAATTCAATTCACAACGAAAGCTGTCACATAGCAGCTCTGCAGAAGTCTGGATCAGAGCCTCTTTTGAGCAAACCAGAGGCAACAGTGGCAGGAAGGGCAAATTCCCTCAGAACAAGAGGAAGAAGTCTGGACTCAAAAGGAGAAGCCCATTCTCCTCTGGTCCGGAAAGCAGAACAAATAACAGAACAACAAGAATAGCTGGACAGAAATAGTAAGAAATAGCTATGGCAAAGTTGACATTAAGCCCAAATAATGAGAACGTGAGTGAGTGTAGGACACATGCTCAGTGTTAATGTGAAAGTCCAAGCAGGTTAAACAGTGCACAGAGCAGGACAGCATTGCAGTGGGCAGCAGGGTAGTGGAGAGCCAGGTTGGGGTAACCCTGGGCAGAACAATAGGAACATGGCAAAGAATCCCGTCCAACAGCTCCACAGCTCAATGCTGAAGGGCTTTATACCCCTTTAGCCCACGCCTGGCATTAGGCATGGGGCCAATAGATTCATGTTTATCTGCTCCAGAGAGTCCTATTCTATTGGTAATAGATTTTCTAGTCTACAGTCATTAGGCAAGCTGTATTTGTGTGTGAATTTGCACATCTGTGTATTTAATGGGTGCAACTTAAAGTGGGTGAATGCATTCATTAGAAGGGGTGTCCACAAACATTTGGAAGCATGTTTTGGGTATTAGTGTGGGTAAAGTGTAATGCTTGTATGTTATAGTTTGCATAGTCTTCTATTTTCAGTTTATTTTCAGTTTATTCAAAAAATTCATCAACTACCTGAGTTTTTAACCCTGTGAGCCGTCAACCGTGCACCGTAAAGAGTACACCTTGCGCCACTCAAAACGTGCAAAAGGCATGTACTAAGTCTCTTAATTAATCATGGGTGTGTTTTAGACATAATGTGCAATTAACCAATCAGCGCCATTCCCTTTAAGAGCCAGGTGCAGTCTGACTTTGGCTATTGCTATTTCAGTGGCACAAAGCGAGGGTGTGCGTGCGTTGGACACGCGCCCGTGTTGACAATTCAACCATGAAAGTCTGACTGTTGACGTCTGACTGTGTTGTTTTCAGTCAGTGGCGTTCATGTGTTTTCCGTTGCTGAGATAGCAACACGGCTTAAATCTACCTGAACACATCTCATCTCGAGACCACCACGCCCACCGCCCACCAGCCTTGCTATTTAAACTATGCAGGCAGAAGGCGTGAAAACTGACTTTTGCTGAGGTGTATAATAGCAATGAGCATCGTGACGCACCTTGCGCAGGGTGTAAGATAAGGCCCATTGATTTCTAATGTGGCTGTGACTGCCACCACTTTACTGTTAACATAAATCCAAGAGAAGAGTCCAAACAGCCTTGGATTGGGATGGAGAAGGGGAAGTATGTCTCCTACAACTTTGAGTAAAGCAACTGTAATGTTGAAAACACATGAAATATTACCAACTATTTGAAGAAATAAAGAACAGGGATACTTGAATGGAGCAATCCGACTACAACAGACCAGATATTAGGCTATAAAATACCATAATCATACTAACGCTAACATTTGCTCCTACATTTTCATTAGTCTCCCCTTTTCTTTAAACACTGAAGCCTTAGGTGGGAAAAGGCAGAAATATTCCATTAAAGCATATCTAATGAATCAAGATAAGGAGCCGTGTTCCAAAGGGGGCTTGCCAAAGCCTCCCTGACAGTTGCATAGAGAGGGGGGTCCCAGGGGCCCAGTCTGCTTGGGCACACCTCTCCAAATATTAGCTCATTCGTATTCAACTCAGTCGCCGCTACTTTGGACTCATCAGCAGCACGTATGCTCCTCTGTTTTTAAGCCTTCATCTATAATGCAAAGCCACACACTCTTTGGGCATCAAAATGAATGAATGGCAATATTTTTCTTCAGGATTTTAGGGGCTTTGTGTAGCTGTTATGGTGCGTCAGGCATCAGAGTTTTTTTGTACTCACTCGTCTCACTTTTGCAATAATAACAGACGGAAGGATTCAGAAATAATGAATCTAATAAAAAGCATTTTCTGAAGATTCGCAGTTTGGGCCTGACATCTCAGTTCACAGCTTTCTGTGTTTCTGGACATTTGACAAACAAAAATTAGGAGTTTGCAGCTGCAAGTTCGGTGTGACCGAATACAGCGTGATAACAAACAGGAGTGATTTGCATGATTTCAATCTGAGCTTCATTATCTTGTTTGTGCTCCTATATGTGTGTCTGATAGCGACGACTGTGGGAATATCGGGCTGCTGATTTGTTTTATCAAACACCAAAACACAAGCGTCCTTGTTGCTTTCAGCTAGAAGACAGCATAGCATTTCTCCATCTTCCGTCCACTTCAGTCGACATACACAACCATTGTGTTAATTCCCACTGTGGCCACCGTGGTGACTCAGAGGGCTTTACGAAGTGCCTGGTTCACCAGATGATAGAACCCAGTTAATATGTGACAAGTTTGCTGTGACTCAGTTTGTCCTCTGCACTTCACTGCTTTTTTAGCTCTTGGAACTTTCAAGAACATTCTTCCCATTCCTGAGTGGCCGTCAGGCCTGAGGTATTTACTCAAGAATTAGCTGCTTGCTCTGTTTGTTAATGATTGTCCCGTTTGTTGCTGTCGAGTGTTTACTCACTGGCTTTTTGGCCTGGTGCTCTGTGGTGTAATTAAAAACTAGGCTACTTGCCTGTTATTATTTAACCCCTTAAACTCAAGGACCCATAGGAGGTTCCAGACTTCCATTTCTCCCACTTAACTTTTACAGTGAAAGCAAGAGTAGTCATCCTGTCAAAAGCGCAGATTCTAAACTTCAGCTCAGTCATTATGAAATTCATGTGTATTAGTGGATGGAGAGATACTGTATGTTGGTAGGATTGGGGCAGTGGTGGCTCAGCGGTTAGAGCGCCGGGCTATTGATAACTGGGCTCAGCAAGCTGCCACTGTTGGGCCCTTGAGCAAGGCCCTTAACCCTCTCTGCTCCCTGAGTGCTGGAGTTGGCTGCCCACCACTCTGGGTGTGTGTGTGTACTCACTGCCCCTAGTTCACTAGTGTGTGTGTGTTCACTACCACATATGGGTTAAATGTGGAGGCTTGTTTTATGGTTCTTTAACTTTCTACACTGGTGTAACTTTTTAAGAGCCCCCCAGGACTCCATTTTAAAAGGGCTCAGCACCTTAAGATAGTTTGGTATTCAGTATGGTCCAACAAGTTCTAAAGAACAATTTCTGAACCATTAGGCTCTTCAAGGAAGCTTTTGGGGGTTTGAGGGTATGACTGCTACTGATCCAAGATCCAAAACATTAAACCTGCTCATAGATGAAGTGAATAACATTAATTATCCTGTAACAGGGTCTGCATGTCAAGCTCTGGGATGTATGTTAGCCAGTAATTGAACAGTTGGTTGTCATAGTCAACATGTTGGATGCAGGAAAAATGGCCAGGAATAAAGACCTGAGTGATTTTGAGAAGAGCCAAATTGTTAGAACCAGAGGACTGGTTCATCTGTCAAGGCACATCTATGTCCGAGGGCAACAAAGACTAGAGATAACAGTTGGAGAGATCTTCTAAATGTATATTTATTAGACTCCCTGTTCCATGCATTTGACCTCTCCATCCAGGATATACTGGGAGATGTTCTTCATCCTGCAAATTAGACTGATCAGATTTTTCCCCAGTGCATTGATAACTAATGGTCATTCCTTTAAAACTTAGTGACTTCGGGGTGAAACCTAAATGAACTTCCCAGACACTAATGAGAGCTCTGACTGGTTTCAACATCCACCACCTCTCTGCTCTGAGTCTGGATGATTCACTGCTGATAGTACTCATCATCTCCATCCCACACGCATGGGCTGACTACACACACACACACACACACACACACACAAACAAAGAAAGAGTTCCAGTATAAAATAGCAGACATGTATGTTCAGTCGATAATGTATAGACTTCCTGGAGAGTGCAATTCTGCTACTCAGGATTGCTCATGAACCATGCTAGTGACATCACAGGATGAGCTCAGCTATATGTTTTATAGCTGAAAGGGTCATTTAATGCAATCTTCTCGACCACATATAACCCATTTTTGGTTTATTTTGCTATGATATGCTCTCACACACACACACACACACACACACTCAGTTTCTTCTTTAGTTTTCACATAAAGATTCACCGTCCTGGGGTCTGTATGCCCACACTTCCATCAAACGGTGAGCAATCTGAATAAAATATCAAAAGCAGCCTGGAATGCGATTGACCTTTCAGGGAGATTCATGGCACGGTCCTGCTCTCAAACTCCTGCCACAGCATTAACCTTATCTAGCAGGCGGATAATGGACTCCTGACTGCTGCAGCAGTCGCCACACCGGCATCTCCGTCTTTCCTCCACTCGCTGCCTGCTGATACCATCCATCCTTTCCGTCTTTGGCCTCCCAGACAGCAGGAATGATTGGCAGAGTCTCTGCAGTGTTCCCTTGCTGTCCCTCTTTAGCTCCAGCAGGGCCAGGAGGGGGCGTTTTGAAGGCTTTTCTTTGAAAGCAGTGTGAATTGAGTCTATTTCAGGGCCTGTGTTGAGCTTGTCCTGCTGTGCTTAACTTAAGGTTAACTTCTGTCGTTGGTGTGTGTTGTTGGTGTCGCGTATGTGACATGCTGAACAAGTGAATTCTGAACGAAAAGCTGTGAGAGACTTGTGCTGCTGTGCATTCTGAAGAATAACGAGTTCCTCAGTGGTTCTTGGCCTGGATATGAGGCTTTAGGGAAAACAATTAATTGGTAACTAACAATTGAACCCAAACCTGGGGGCCAAAGTGCAATGTTTGTCATGGACCATGGGTTAAAAAGGTCCATTTTTAACTTCATAAGTCCATAAGACTTGTTTCCAGAATGTGTCAGGCTAAGGGAAAGGTTTTTTTCTGAGGACTCTTCCATGAAGGTCATATTTGTGCAGATGTTGCTGAACCCTTTTGAATCTCTAGCAATCCTACAAGCAGTTCTCCTGGAAAAGTTTCCTGGTCTTCCAGACCTCAAACTTGACCTCCATTGTTTCTGTTAACTGCCGTTTCGTAGGCGTTTCCCGAATACAGAGGTCTGAACCCAGGACCTGTTCTGGGCTTATTTGGGGGAGGGACTCATTATCAGTTTTGCTTTCACACAAAAGAACTGTATTCAAACCGAGTCCATTCTGCATGCATTTTTGTGGTAGGACTTAGGTTGATCCATTTATTGCTTTTCACAATTTTCCCTCAAGCAGCAAAGAAATGCGCTTGAAGTCATGGAGTCATGACATTTAACTATGCAGAAACACCTGCAGTCACGTGACAAAATGAACCTAGCTTCCACACACACAGCAAATCCCTTAAAGTGAAAACTCAGACCACTGACTTCAGGAAGACCAGAGGTGGGTTCTAGTGCGAAAATGCCCTAAATTCACAAACTGAATGAAAGTCCATCTAAAAACACTTTGCTGTCTTCTTGTATAGCATCAACTATGTTCTTACTGGCCAATTATTTATAGTGTACATTACTGATCCCACCGAATTGGCTGCTGCAGCTCCTGCTATATTTATCTGATACAAGAATCAAAAAGAGAATCTTAGCAAGAATGAAAGAAATCTTAAAGAAGAGGCTTATCTTTGAAAATCCAGATCATTAAAGTAAGGCTAAATCCAGTAGGGCATCAGCAATCCCCTCAGCCTTCATCTTCTCACTGATTCCCAGTCCGTAAGACCAGGTTATCACACCTACAGCAGTAACAGCAAACCAAGCTCTTATGATAACCAACACTATTGAGTTCCTCAACAAATCCACAGTCTTTGATGCAGAATTATTACATATCGTCGTTGTTGAAGCAAAACATAGTATCACTGTTAAATACACACACACACACACACACACACACACACACACACAAATATATATATATATATATATATATATATATATATATATATATATATATATATATATATATATATATAAATTACTGCCTAATATATCCCAACCCTTGACAGATGCAACTGTAAAGATGTTTTTGTTAGTAGTTGGTACTAATGTTATGGCTGATCGGTGTAAAGAGAAACAAGAGCTCTTAGGATTATTGATTCTTGAATGTTGAATGTCCGGTACATCAGCTTCATGTTATGAATTATGTTTATTAATATGTTTCATATATGATTTTTAAAATGTTGATGTACAGGGAAACTGTTAGCCTAGAAATGAAAGTCTTAAAACCTCATGCTCTCACATCTTATTTACAAAAATAATATAAAAAAAAAGAATAAGATGATCTTTTAAGAACCAAAAAGTGTACTCACAAACCATACTCAGAAATGTGTGAATATTTTTTTTCTACCATGAAGGACCGTTTTTCACTCACCTTCACACCTTTGTAATGTGACGTGACAATAAACATGATTTAATTTGGTAATTAAATACTGTAGTTTGTAAATATTGTAATTTATTTCTAATATCATATAATGGTCTTAATACTAAAAAATAATGTTTCACTAATTGCAAAACACAATCGGTTTGAGGGAATTACCTGAAAATAGCAATAGTTTACAAAGCCCCCATTGAAGCAGTGAAATCACTCCAACGATCAGTTTTTAGGACCATCCTCCACATGTAGATAAGCTCTCCGCCAGAGTGAGACATCAAACACAGGGAGCAGGAGCCTGAATGATTTGAATCAGAGCATTATAAAAGAGAAGCTTGGTGTCGGCCTCTCTTTTCTCCTGTGTCAGGGCGAGTCACTCAGCCGGAGATGGAAGATCAGAGCGAGGGGGGAAGCTGGATTCAAAACAGATTTATAAAGTGTTTTCAGGGGCTTCTTGGAAATCACTCAGGTCTTACTGAGGCTGATAATGGAAGCAAATATAAAGACAGACAGGCCTGCTTGCTGGCGCCCGCCCTGGCCTTTCTTATTACTATTGTGCATTGTGATGCTGTTTAGAAATCGCAAACGCAAATGCAGACACATGGGAATGAAGGCAAAACTCCAGCTTTCAAAGCCTATAGAGCCTGTATCCTGATTAGCACTTATTGGATCTCTCTTGTGTGTTTATGCTGTCCTCACGCCCTTCAATTAATGGCCAAGTTAGAAAAACATGAGATGATGCAGGTCTCTATTAACAACATTGCAGTTTCCCCAGTAACCTTGTAGTTCCTCTCCTTTACAAGACGCCCATCAAATACATTAAATGCTAGAACCTTCCATTTTTACCCTTTCAGAGAGGTGTAAATCCTTCCACCGTATAAACAAGACTGATTACTGCGAGATAGCAGACGTGAGGTTGAGGGTTCCTCACACAGAGAGTTTAAATGGATGGAATGGAGAGCCAGTGGTTGCTTCTGTCACAGATTAGCAAGTCAATGTCTTTGTCTTCCTCACACAATTGGAAAATTACTGTAATCACGATGTGCGCCTCACTCCACTCCCTTTAGGATGCTGCCAATATTACCATAAATTGGTTGTAACATCTCTCATAACTCACAGCTGTGCCATTTAATGAACCTAATCTCCTCCGTCGCACACTACTTAACTGCTATTAAGATCCGAACACGGCCCCCTGCTTAAAGTGGACAGTGTATGGCAAACCACAGAATAACATGCAACAGTACACTGCTCTAAACTCATTGTTGTTTTTTTCCTGGATTTCTGGATAATTCTATAGTTGAGATGTAAAAAACAAAGTCATTTAGACTGGTTTGGTGTGAAATTTGGATTTATTTTTTGAGAAGCAGACTCTACATTGACACATTTTTGCCATCCTTTGCAGTGGTGGTGATGGGAAGTAGGGGTAGCAGTGTCGCCAATATAACTTTTATTTATTTATATCCAAAATTATTACTATTTGGTGGTAAAATGGTGGTAAATCTAAGATACATTCGGAATTTTGCTTTGCCTTATTTAAAGGTTTGGCCATCCATTGTCAAATGACGCATTATAGATTTCTAAATGTAAATAAGTGAATAAATCTACCACAGGAAACCAACCTCTAACCACATAAAAATATAAAGATTCAGCACATTTTAGAGCATTTTTTAATGAATTAAAAATGAATTAAAAATGTATTAATTACTGTTGGAAAAAGAAACATAATGCATTACTTTTGCCCATGCCACATTCACTGTTTTTAATATTAAAGTAAAATTAAGCTAATAAACATAACTGTGCAGGACTGTGTCTCTATAGGGGATGTGAACCTGTTTATAGTTATTGGCACCTTACAAGAACAGTGAAGGTCAAGTTGAGGTCTAGAAGACTACAAAAAAATTTCAAGAGGACTTGTGATTTAATTTAGACAGAAATTGAGAAATTTGGTATTCCCAAATGTTTTCAGGTTAGCACTGCTCAAGACCTGCAGTGGAAGTGCTTACTCATTCCTACTGGCACAGGAAACTTCATATGCACTGTTCTTCTCAGCACATCGCCTCTAGACTTTGCTAGTTGTGGCAATACGTGTTGCTTTGTGAACCAGAACCTGCGTCAGCGTCCATAGTACGGAAGCTCCAACTCGGCACACCACAAAGCGTCACTGTGTAACCTTACTTACAGTGTGTAACTGAACATTTTGGTGTATTGCTGACTGTTATGGGTCAGTTCACTTGCTTCTTCTGCTAAATTTGATCATGTCTGAGTTTTCCCCATCTCAGTCCTTAGTGATGTCCTGCGCAGCTGTAACTGGCCAAACTAAATGAGTGACATCCCTCAGGAAGAAGGGCCGATTCCGCAGCAGTAATTTTGTTAGTCTAGGTGATGTTATGTTGCCTTTGGAAATTGAAGCTAGGCCATCAGAAACCTTTTAGTGGCTGTAAATGAGGTTGTGGATGTATGATTTATTTAACTTTAATGCCAATTTGCTAAAATGAAATGGCCTGAACTGTCTGCGCCCTTTCTGAAATTCAAAAACATGTGTTCATCGGTTGCATTATATTACTGAAATGAGCATTATGCTCTGCTGCAGGGGCTATTAGCCTCTGGATAATAGATCTGAATATCCCAACAGCACCACGATTAAGGGGAAAATGTTCTAATGGTTCACCGTCTTTTGGTCTGGATCATCAGTGTGTCTGGAGGACAAAAACCCAGACCTCTGTTCAGATGTAATTGGCTCATTATTGGATATTGCTTGGTGGTCCATATGCTTGTGCAGTAAAGATAATAATTAGTAAAATCAACAGTACATGCCATGTGGATCACTAAGCCACCATAAAGCAAGGCCCATATCAACAGTCGGTGGAAAATGTTAAGAGGTCATGCCTCTGTTTTAATGACACATGGCATGTCAGGCATTCTTTCTCCAAAAGTTAAAAAAGTTATAAAACATCAGATTTCTTCATATATTAAAGCTGACACACACCTATATTGTTTTCTTATTTTTTTTTCTTATTCAGGTCACCAATTTATGACATATTTATGGATTTTTAGACCAAATGACCATTTTCCTACCCCTCCAGTCTGTAGAACCTAGGGGCCAAAAGGTCAGGGGATAAACTGGTATATGCTGAATAGGACTGCAATGACAAAAATAACTAGGAAGGGATCAGGATGCACGTCAAGCCAAAGTTTAACTGTAACAGTATGGAAGAGTTTTACTGTCACTGTCACCTTTTACAGGAACAATTCCCTCAGTCTGGACGCAGCTGTCTGTCATGCGAACTGAGCGTTTGGATAGAACTGCTACAGAGCCAGAAGGCAACACAGCCACACATCTACAGCAACATCACTCTGGTGTGTGAGTGGAGAGCAGAGTTCTCCTAGTGTGAGGCATGGAATGAGTGCATAAAATAGAAATCTTTAAGTATGCCAACCCAGAGTATAATAAACTGATTAAGTTATGAATGGGAGTTCCTGTAACGCTCAACATGACGTCTGTTTATGTGGAACAAGGGCTCGGTGGGATCACGTGTGCATGAGCTCTGAGTGGGTTTGGACATGCATGTAATCTTACATGGGTCCAACCTAACCTCTGTATGCGGTGTACAACCCAGATGCAGCCCACATCAGAGGTTACATTTGTCCAGTCTTCAACTGCTCACTTTGGTGAGCCTGTGCCTTCTGCAGCCTCAGCTTTCTGTGTTCTGCTGTTGTAGCTCAACCTCCAGTGTTTGATGTGTTGTTCTCATAATGCTCAACATGGTGTCTGTTAAGGGGCATCTGTTAACTTCAACAAAAAGAGCCAATCAGCTTGCAGAGCTGTGTTGATATGGCTCAGTGGTTCAAGACCATGTCAAAATAAAAGTCCCTAATATAAACTCTTTTGTCTTTTTTGCTGATCCAAAAATGAAGTGACAGTTTAGTTGGTTTAGTTTTGTTATATTTTATTGCTCCTATTTTGCACATGCTGGATTTTAAAATGTATGTTAGAGTATTATTTATTTTATATTAACAGAAAGATTTCTTAAAACTGAATTTTTGAACAACAAATTCATCTCAAATATCTTCATTTTTACCTAGTAAATATATACAATAACCCAAAACTAAATTTAGATAAATGAAAATAAAAGGTACTTAGGTTGATTATTCGTTTCAATAATCGATAGATCACTCAACATCAAAATAGTCATTTGTTGCAGCATTAAAGCATCTTTTTTCAAGTTATTTTCTAGTAACCATCTGTAGTTCCAGGCTGCAGCAGCTGCTCTGATAGAATCTGTGGCAGAATCTTGAATTACTCCCTATCCCCTGTGTAGTGCAGCATAAACGTCACGTATGTCTAGGAGAAGGTCATTTATATTCAGCCTCTGGTTGCATGACATATTTAACATTTACTTAAGATTTATGTAGTGCACAGCGCAGCACGGAGTTGTTCAAATGCAGCTTTTAAGCAGCCCACAACTTCCATACAGCTCTGTTGATAAAAGTGTTTTCCAGCTGCTGCCAAATCATGAATTTGTCTATGACCATAGTACATCAAGTCTGAAGTAACATTTACAAGCAAAGCACACCTCTGATACTGGCAACATCAGATTTTATATTCTACCCACTAAGATCTATGAGAGGAAGCAAAATACACATATAGAGGAGTCATTGATTAGATATACTCACCAAGCAATTTATTAGGAACACTAAATTGATACTATGTAGAGCCTGTTTCTGCTCTCACAACAGCCTCAAATCATCATTTTACATTCTGCTCCAGGTGCATCACACCATTCCTGCATGCTGCAGATCTACAGATCTCCCACATCCCAAAGGTGTTCATACTGGCTTCAGAGCCGGTGACTGGGAAGACCATTGATGAACGCTGAATTCATTGTCATGTTCGGGAAACCAATTGCATCATCATGCTGGATGTAGCCATTCGAAGATGGGCAGAGAGCGGTAATGAAGAAATGCACATGGTCGGCAACAATACTCAAATAGGCTGTAGCATTCAATCGATTGATTGATTGATTGGTATTAACAGAACCAAAGTATGCCAAGAAAGCATTCTCCACACCAGCCTGGACGGTTGACTCAAGGCAGACTGGGTCCATGAATTCATGCTGTTAGTGCTATATTCTGATCCATATACCATCTGCGTGCCTCAGCAGAAATCAGGATAAATCAGACCAGGTTACATTTGTCCAGTCTTCAACTGTCCAGCTTTGGTGAGCCTTTGCCCACTACAGCCTCAGCTTTTTGTGATCTGCTGTTGTAGCTCGTCCCCCAAGGTTTGAGGTGTTGTGCTTTCTGAGATGCTTTTCCGCTCACTTTATTTTTTTAGGGTCGAGTTTGAGAAAATAAGATAAAAGTGATGACTCATGCCTTAATGTAAATATGCATTTTTTATATGATACAAAAATAATGTTTGCTTAAATTCTAGTGTAGAAACTAAGGAGTGAGTGGTACATTTCGCAACATTTCATGTTTATTTTATACTACATCACACTGGGCCCTTTCTAGCATTCATTAAGTCTTGATTGAAGCACAATGGAAAAATGCATTTGAGTTCTCATCGGTCACAGTTCTCAAAAGGTCACTTATGTTCATCAGTTAGCCGGCATGCCAGGCCTACAGAGGTCCACACACTCACTGATTGAAGACCTTTGAGTCTATGCTCGACTAAACAAGCTCATTAAAGTCATTCTTATTTCATTCATTTATGAACATTTGTCACCATGTGCACACCCCAAACAAAAATAAAGATGTGAAACCTTCCCATAGCTGTGAATTATTCACCGGCCAAATGGATCTTTTTCTTCAAACAGTTGGCATCTCATATCGATTGACTGCAACATGGAATCTATTGTTGGTATTCACTCATATTTAGTGCTCATTATCTAATCCATTATATCTGCATTGTTCACATAAACCCTCTGTTGTAATGATGCTGTCTCACCAGGGCAGCAAATCAAAATAAGGTCTGATTTATTTTAGCGAAGTGACCCACATAGAAGATGAACTGAGATCAGTAACAGACGCATAGGAACAGGTTCCTGATAATGCTGATCTACTAAACACTTTATTGTTGTGGACGAATGCAAGTAGCATACTTTCAAAAAGCCTTTCTCAAAGTTTGAACTGAAGAATAGTAAAGTTCAGTTTGGGCAAAATCCTTCTGATAATAATGCCTTTCTATAGCATTTCGTAGTGTATGTGAATGAATATAGAATCTGATGAGTCATGAAATGCATTAGACAGAACTGGTGACCACCAACATCTTGATTTAATGAACTGTGGACAGGAGTACACTGCTGATGAATCAGCGGGGCTTCGGGTTTATTATGAATTATTATGTCTAATGAAGCATATAACCTTTTCAGGCCCAGGTAGAAACTGTCTCATACCTGCTTAGTCACTCTGTCAGGTTTCCATTGAGTGATGTTCCATTGAGAACCATCTTCTTTAGGGAACAAAACAGGGTTATTCTATGGCATTTTTCTATAGAATCCTTTTAAAAGCTTCATTTTGTCAAGAGCATAATGCAAAGCCATCATGTAGAATCATGCAGATATAAGCCAGCAGCTTTAGTTCAACCATCAGAATGGGAAAAATGTGATCTCAGGGATTTTCAGTGTGATGTGGTTGTTGGTGCCAGACAAGGTGGTTTGAGTATTTCTACAACTGCTGATCTCCTGGGATTTTTTAGCACAACAGTTGCTAGAGCGTCCTGAGAATGATGCAATACAAAAACAAGCATCCAGTGAACAGCAGTTCTGCAGACGGAATCGCCTTGTTGAAGCTGAAGGAGAATGCCCAGACATGCTTGGAGCTGACAGAAAGGCTACAGTAACTAAGATAACCATCTATTTAAGGTGAATGGGCTATAACAGTAGTGACCACATTGGGTTCTACTTCTGTCAGCAGAAACAGAAAGTGGATCTAGCAGTGAGCACAGGTTCTGGGACTGGAGAAATATACCCAGTACCCATGTCCATACGGGCCTGTATGTGTAGTCCTACTGGGAACCAGAAAGTCTTGTTCTCTGGTTCCATGCTGGGCCAGTGATGGGACCAGGAGGGGTTAAACGTGAGCTCCATCTGGGTTGTACACCGCATACAGAGGTTAGATTGGACCCATGTAAGATTACATGCATGTCCAAATCCACTCAGAGCTCATGCCCACGTGAAACCCACCGAGCCCACATTCCACCCACGATTTCTGCTGAGGCAGATGGTGGGGTCAGATTGTGGCACCAACAGCATGAATCTGCATTGTGTCAAGAGTCCAGGCTGGTGGAGGTGGAGTTATGATGTGGGGAAGGTTTTATTGCTAATCATTGCTTAAATGGTACAGCCTATTTGAGTATTACTGCTAATTATGTGCATCGCACCATGACACATAGCAAATGAAAATGAGTTAAGTGTTCTTCAGTGGGCTTTCCAGACACCGGGTCAGATTCTAGCAAAAGACCATGGACCAGAATGTAGAGTTGAGGCTGTGTTGGGAGCAAAAGTAGGTTTACCCAGTGTTGGTATAGTGTTCCTAAAAAGTGCCGGCTGTGTTTTTCCAAAAAGTTATTAACATTTGCAGTAAAAACCAAGGACAAAAACCTGAACCAAGTGACTTGACAACCAAGTGGCAAGGCTCTTTTTTCACTTTTTTATGTCTGAAGCTGCTGAGACAACCATATGAAAATGGTCCAAATGAAGAACTTTTAACGAATATTTCGGGTTGACTGAAGTTAGCTTCTGAAAGACTGTGGTAAAAGAATTGGCAGCCAGCCTACACTTCAGCACTGGACCCCCTCAATTACCATGAGGCATTCTGCACACTGTCGATAAGGACGAGTGCGCACAGACACAGGCAATTTAATTGTATGGAATTTATGAAATTGAAAGCCCATAATAATTTATGATAAAAAAATGCTACTTTGTTAGCAGGATAGTTCATATATTTTAATTTTTAAAATGAGCTGTTTGTGCTGATCCCTAAGTCATATAAAAAAAAACATCCAGAGCTTTTCCTCATTTATAGGTCATAAGTAATGACTGAATCTACAACCTACAACTGCTACAACGGTAGCACTGAGGAACCCTTAGCTAAACAGACTCATAGGTAAAACTGAAGGCCTGTTGGGTCAGATTAACCACCAACACATTGAAGAACTAACAAATGACTTAAAAAGGAATACAGCATCTATCGCATTGACAGCATCTAAGTACGGAATCTATCAGAAAGAGAACACATACATTTAATTAGTAGTGATTAGTAATTCTGTATTATATCAGAGGGTGCTTGAGGAAAATGCGAGACCATCTCTCTAAAAACTAAAGCTAAAACGTCACACAGCTGAAAGATTTCTGCATGGAGGAGTGGGAAAAACTGGTGGATCATTATACGGAACAGGTAATAAGGCTATAGGGACATAGGGTTTCCAGACTTTTCCCTCTCAAGAATTGCATTTCTATTAATTACATTTTACAATTTATTTTTTAAAGACATTTATTAAGTTTTATTGGATTAGTTGTAAAACCTTCACCTCTTTATATTGTTTAAATGTCCAGATGTTTAAATTCATTAAAAAAGACAACGCTTTTCACAGGGTGTCCTAACTTTTTCACATGACTTTATATATTTCACATCCAATATTCGGCATTTGTATTTTAAGGCAGCGAGGCAGTTTGTTGCTGTACCTCCTGAGCACAGACAACTCATTCTGTAATTGTTTGCTGTGATCCTTCCGCTTAAGATCAATTTACCCATTCAGGGAACCATAGATGCTTTCTTGGGTTCCTAATAAGCTGTAAGTAATAAGCCCCTGGATACCATTTTGAGAGCGCCAGTCGTGCGTTAAAACAGCATCTCGCATCCGGTTTGCAGAGCTTTACAGTTGTAGATGTTGTAGCTCAGAGCAAATAATTTTTTGCTTGGAGTGTAAAAACAATTAGAAAGGCTCAAGCATGCATCATGTGGGGGGGAACCTGGCCCACCCTCTGCTTTACGTATGATGAGACTTTAGTGTGCCTGACTGAGTCTTTGGAAGAAATCTTAGAAGGAACTCCTGAAAGACGGCGCACCTATGAAGCGTGAATGATACAGAGCTCTGAAAGCTCACCTACTGAGCTTGTTTGTGTGGGTTTTCATGTGTCTCATGAATTGGAGCATTGTAATAAGTCTAATTGCTTAAAATATTTAAGAATGATAATGGTTGGAAATATAGGCGACAGTTTGGGCTTCAGTTTTAAGCCTAAGCTTTACTTATTAACATAACCAGGACATAAAATCACTCTTTTAAGCTATGAATTATAACCTCAAACTCAAGAGGTTCAACATTCTCAACAGCCTAGTCTACAGACATGTAGCCTTAGGCCATTAACGTCCTTTTTCATCTTCTTTTCCCTTCTTCTTTTACTTATTCAGCAGGATTAGCTGAAAACTAGTCCAGGCTACGTGTCAGAATGTTCTCTTTGAGGTCAGTTCTGAATTTCTGAAGACTTATGGCCAGCACGATACCTCAGATATCATCATGAGCTTTAAGTGTACATGGAGTGCCTAGCCCCTGTGTTTTTCTTTTTTCATGTTATTGCTTTTATAACTGGAATTATGGTATAATATAATTAGGCTTTTTATTTTTTTTACAAGAATTTACAAAAAACTCATAAAATGTCAAAGAAACAGATTTCTACAGTCAGTTTAATAAAAATATAATGTACCTATAATGTATAATGTAAAATATAATAAAGGTACATAATAAAAATATAATGTACCCTACATCAATATTCATCCCCTTGAATCTTGAAGGTCCAGTCACTAGTTAATTAGTATTCCTGGCTACAAATACACCATGAAGACCAACTCCAAGACACGCCAAGCTACGCCAAGTATACAAAAAAATATCCAAGTCATTGAACGTCCCCTGAAGTTCAGTTAAATCCATCATTACGAAATGTAAGCAATATGGCCCATGTGTAAATCTGCAAGAAGCAGACACATGAGGGAGGCCACCAAGACTCCTATGATTACTCTGAAGGAGTTAAAAGCTTCAGCAGCTGAGATGAGAGAAACTCTTGAAACTATTGCTCGGGTTTTTTTTACCAGTCAAAGCTCTTGAAGTGGAGCTTTTTAGCCATCAGACTAGACACCATGTCTGGTGGACACTAAACATTGCACATCACCACAAACACACCATCCCCACTGTGAAGCATGGTGGTGGCATCACCAGTTGAACTTCTTCAGAGTAGAATTTTAAAATTGCACTAGTTTCACTTTGACCTGTAAACCCCTTACCAGTGAACCAGCAGTTTTGGAAATGACTCCATTCCTACAAGAGCCTCCTTAGAAGTTCTTAGCTGAAGACCTGTGTGTGTGGCGATATTGGCACATGAAAGCTTATACTTCTTAGTGTGTGTGTGTGTGTGTGTGTGTGTGTGTGTGTGTGTGTGCAGGGGATGGTAAGAGGCTACAGTGAGGCTCTGAGGGGAGAGATAAGTGAGAACAAAGTCATCCTTCCCAGAATGTCAAAACAAAGGCTTCCCATTTGAGCCTCAGGCTGAACTGCCTTGAACTCCACACAGGAGACTCGGAGTTTAGAAAGAGCTGAGCTGCTGCAACCTGCTAGACATAACTATCCTCAAACTGTTGTGTTTTGCTCTTTTCTGTGGCTGCTGTGTTGTGGCTTTTTTGCACTTAATGTACTCTCTGTGCCGTTATAAATCAGCAAGGCCGAGGAGGGGAGGAATGCTAAAAAAATGAATGAGATTACAGCGGTAAACACCTTTTCCTCACTCAGAAACTCAATCCTATAGAATTACAGTCATTCTGAACTGAGAAAATGGTAAAGGTGATGTACCTCCCTTTCATGAGAGTTACAAAGCAAAGCAGCATGTTCCTAACTCTCTGTTCCAAGACTTAGAGACCCCAACTCAACAGTTTGTGGACAACCCTGGTAATGAATGCATTTCACTACTTTAATTCACACTCATTGCAAATGCACACACACAGCTTGTCTAGTCCTTGTCTAGGCATAAACATCAACCTATTGGCACCATGCCTAAAGTCAGGTGTGGGCTAGAGGGGTATTATGTCCCCCGGCAGTGAGCTGTGGAGCAGTGGATCTGTGCTCTCTGGAATGATGGTCCTAAATTCAATACTTTTAGGATGAGTTGGGGAGTTGGGGGTGATGACATGGGGTGTACGTTCTTGTCACTCACAACAATGCTCCAAAATCTAGTAGAAAGCCCTCTTCCCTGGACAGTAGAGACAGTTTACCCAACACTACTGATTTGAACTGCCTATGAATAAATACATAATGTTTGAACAGATTCTGTTTAGCTAGTTAGAGGTAAAGAGGTTTGGTTCTCTGCTTCATCTTAATGCCCTGAGTTATCCCACAGATTTGTTTGATCGATATACTGGGCTTCCTTAAGGAGACATTTGGAAATGGCTGATTGATTATCTTGGCACCGTGGCGCCTACCAAGGGGTGGGATGTATCAGGCAGGACTTGTGTGGTGTTCCCAGTATACAGTGATCAGTACCTACCAAAAGTTGTCCAAGGAAGGACAACCAACCAACTGGTGAAACGACCACAGGGCCATGGGATCCAAAGGCTCATTCTTACAATCCATGAAGGCCCCACCTCACAGCTTACAGGACTTAAAGAAGGATCTGCTGCTCAAGTCTCGGAGCCTATGCCTCAACAGGTCAGAGCTGTTTTGGCAGTAGAGTAGGCAGTTTTAGATGATTTTAATGTTATGGCTGATCAGTGTAAAAGGACTACTTTTTTGTTATTGTTTGCATTAGCGTTTATTCTAATATATTGTTGTTTTTTACTGATGAGACAATTAACACTAAGATAAAGAGCTTCTAAATATTCATAAACTTTGCCAGGTGCCTAAACTTTTGGTCAGTACTGCTTAATGCAATATTGAAAGTCTCACTGAAAGCCTAAGATGACCACTGAACACCTCCAAACACTGAAGTACCACTTATTGAAACATGATGATCCTTACCTACTGAAAAATCTCTTCATGTGGTCACATGAACATGCTTCACAATTGGAAATGGACAGAGGTGTCAAGTAACAAAGTACAAATACTTTACTTACCTTACTTAAGTATAAATTTCGGTTGTCTATACTTTACTGGAGTAATTATTTTTCAGTTGACTTTTTACTCCTCACATTTTCACACAATTATCTGTACTTTCTACTCTTTAAATATTTAAAAATAGCCTTGTTACTTCTAATTCATATCGGTTTGTTTTCATTCCGGCTTATCAAAGAAGAAACGTCACCCGGAAAGTGTGAATTTGATTGCGGTTGGATGAGAAGCATAAACATATACCATTCTGACAACCAATTGGTTTGCAAGTGATCCATCACACCTGCTGCAAGGACATAGCAGCCTAGTATGAACATATCCAAGGCAGAGACTCAAGTAGCCCAGTGCATCCCAACATTTTTTAACATTAACAATATTATACATTATGGCTTTAAGATTTTTAAAAAATGCACTATAGGCCCCTGCGGTGCGGCCTAAGCATTTGGCATTTGTTTTCCTTCCTACATTACTTTTACTTTTCTACTTTAAGTAGTTTTGAAACCAGTACTTTTAAACTTTTACTTGAGTAAAAAGCTTAAGTTTATACTTCTATAGAAGTCTTTTAAAACCCTAGTATCTCCACCTCTACCTGAGTAATGAACGTGAATACTTTCGACACCTTTGGAAATGGAACTCTAGTGTGCTAGTAGTCTTTGGACCTTCTACTTATTCTCACTCCTCCAAAGTTGTTTTTGACAGCTACTTTCACTTCTACTTGAGTCATTCCTGGTTTGACATAACATCATTCTTACACTCTCTTACTCAGTGTGATTTTGGACGACTATTTCCACAAATGGTCCAATTGGTTCCTGCAGAAAACAATAAGATCTCCAGCACAGATAAGGTTAGCTGCTCCCTATGATCCAGTAGGCTTGATTCGTTGGTGTGAACAAATCCCTCTGAGGGTTGTTCTTATGTGGGAGAGCTGTTAATGGGAACCACAGGTAAAGCTAACTGAGGAATAATTGGAACTGAGGAGAAATCCCCATATGAGGTCAGTTTGATAACTGTGCCCAATTTAAATTCAGGTCCTATAGGTTTGTGTCTGGGCCGTGTCTTTGTGGAGTTAGAGCTAGATTCAGATACATGATTGCCTGCACTGTCGGTGAGAAAAAAAAGTGCTTTAGGGGGAAAGTTTAATGAATTCCACAAAGGTGAGGGAAAGACTTTGGCTGACTGGGGAAGTCAGACATTAATAGAGCCAAGGTTAGACATGCTTTACATGAGCAATGGGTACTAAGAGCGGAAAAGCAGTGGTCTCTCATTTGTCATCGCGAACTGCATGAAAAGAATTTTCTGGACCTGTGTAAGGGTCAATCTCTCTTAAAAGTGTGGAATGAAAGGTTTTATGTATGGGGATTAGAATTGGAAAATACCTGAGTAATTTACTGAACTTTACTGAAGCATTATTAGTGATCTATAAGACATCTTTAGTAGAAAAAAACAAGGTGCACAGGGTTGTATTGTAATTGTAAATGTATTCATACTTGCTCAATAGTATACCTACAGCCCAAGTACTATTTGATTATCTCTTAGCAAGTTGTACCTTGAACAGACACTTTTACTAGCCATCAACAGGCTTCCGGGTTAAATATTTGACCGCTCTTCTGGGAAGAATGGGTACAGTTCAGTTACGTTTTTGTATTCCTGGCATGGAGCTGTCTTTTCTGCACAGTCCATATATTTTCAATAGCGTTGAGGTCAGGACTTTGGGCAGGCCATTCATAAAGCTTACTGTTAGGCTGCTTAATCCATTTCACTTCACAGCTTACGATGTGTGCTTGGGGTCACTGTCCTGTAGGAACATTTAATTGTGTCCAAGTTTCAACTGTCAAGCTGATAGTTTGAGGCCCACTTTGTGCAACATACTAGTTCCACTGACAGCAAATCGGCCCCCAAGCATGATGATACCTCCACCATTCTTAACAGTACATTGTTCTCTGACCCCGTATGTATAATTCTTACCCTGTATTGATTGTGGATCAATATTTTAAAAAATATAGGAGTGAATTCTTGTGCGACTTGTGGGATTTCAGTGAATTCAGTGAATATGGGTCTTTGAGTGGTCCAGCAAACCAAGACGCTATCACTTGGACCCGAGGTACATGTGATGGGGGATATGGTCAGAATTCACAGGTGAAGTTTTAAGAAGATGACCAAAAGCATGTTCTACTTCAACTTGTTGAACTTCTACTTAAACTTCACAAAATATGTCATCCATCTTTTCCCCCATGTTATTTGGTGCTCTGCAATGCTCATACTTTCAGTGCTGATTGTCTGTAGGTTTTCCACCTCTGATAGAGATGATAGGGAGCTTATCTCAATGGGTCTGGAAGTATTTGTTATTAGAAGTGGGAAGAGAAGTCTAGGACCTGGTTTACACTTAATCACTTAATACGACTTGTATCTGGATTGCATCCTGATAAGATTTGATCTACATCTGTTCAGCCTCTTCATCTCTCTCTCTTCATCAGACTCTTTATTAGTCTTGAGTCTCAGGGTTATATCAGAAGAAAGCCATGAATCAACTGCACATGTAAACGCACCCAAGACTTATTTAAACCAGATACAAATCTGATCCCTTAAACCACTTCAGGAGGTGATCTGAGACACATTTGAGCCATGTGTTGTAGCAGTGTAAGCACTTCCATATCTGGGTGGAGTTCTGGTTAAAGCATATGACAGAACTCAGAACTCCTCCTAGTGCAACTGGAACACCAGTAATAAGTGCAAATGTGCATATTGTGTCCCACATTTTCAGAATCAGATTGTATCTATTTTTAATGTAAATGTGTCTTGGGTGTGTTTACATTTTTGTGTGGCTTGGCCTTATCCAGATATAGTCCTGATACTCAAGACACATTAAGTGACCTGGATTAAACAGGGTCTAAGACCATACTGAAGTAAGTGCTTTCCCTTCTTTGTTTCAATCAGGGTGGCTCAGTGGTTGGTGTACTGGTTTACTGATCACAGTGTTGCTGGGATCAATAAGTGGACCACTGCTGGGCCCTTGAGAAAGGCACTTAACCCTTTCTGCTCCATGGGGCCCCATTACACGGCTGACCCTGTGCTTTGACCCTGGCTTTCTTAAGAAAACTGACATTGTACTAGTGTTTAATGTCAATAAAGAAAGACACCAAAGACAATAGAAACAGATGTCAAAATGAATCGGGTAGTTTAGAAGGTGTTTTTTGATGGGGAATAATAATCTAAAAAATAAAACCATGAAGCTGAATAATGAGACGTGTGAGAAACAACAGTGGTGTCCATTAGCAATTAGGGATGTTTTAGTTTGACCACATGAAGATACCTTTCACAAAACATAGATCAACCTCTTCAGAAGTGTGGAATAAGTGTTTTTTGCCATGTTTGGAGAAGTGGTCATCTGAGACTTTCAGTGGGCTTTAGCTGACACTATCAGAGACCAGAGCCACCCAGCAGGAACAATAGAGGGTGTTTCCTGTTGAAACGAAAGCTGTCACCCTCGAGTGCAGCCTCACTGATTACAAGATGGAGTGGAGCAGAGTGGAGGCATCAGGGCGGCTGGGCAGGTCCACAAAGCACAGGAAGCACACTGCCTCTTCCAGGATAAGTTAAAAAACCAGCGCCGTAGAACACACACACACTAATTTTCAGAGGTGCTCTCAGAAGAGCGGGTCTCGACCTCTTTTCCCCCATCCAGCAGCTCTGTGCGTAAATCCAGCAGGTGTTCCCAGTAACCTCGGTGACATCATCCTCCAACACAAAGGCACATCAAACCCTACACAAGCCAAAGAAAGCAAAAAGCAGGAGGAGTGGAGAGAAAGAAAGAGCAAGAGGTAAAAATACCTTTTCTGCTCACACTTCGACCGCCATATTTCCCGCAGGACAGTCAAGAACGCCGTGCACACAATGCCCGCTATTTCCACACTCGGTTACGCAGGAAGCAGCTTGGAGCTTTCATACAGTGGACGCATTTTTATAGAAATGCTATTTCTTCTGCATATGTCATGAGGCAGATATTTAGTTCCGCAGTAAAGAGAAGGCCCTAGGCCTACTTCAAACCAAACAAAGGGCCGACGAGTGCTGGAGTAGCATAGAAATCCTATTGAAACAGATCTGGTTTTAACTCGAGTGTCTGCGAACTGGTGGATATTGTGTGCATAATGTACTCAGCAATCCTAAGGGGATTATGGCAGTTGAAGTATGTAAGAGCTGAAATACTATACTGCCTTTGCAAGGTAGTGGGGTTGAAGGCTGCACTTCCTGGTAGAAGAAGACTGGAAAAGTATGTATTCTGACTGCTGTGCCAACAGGCTCAACCTTTTCATGTTGATTGAGGGGTTAAACTATGCCTCGAGCCTTGAACCCCAGACTTCTTATTCCATTATTAATCATTAAACTCAGTCAGTAAAATCATTATTGAGTAACTATACTTGTTTGACCACTAATATGAAACTCATATGTAAGTTATGTAGTTACCGTTGTATGAGTTGCAGTCTTTAAATCCATACTTACAAAAATGTACACAACACTGTTGTTAACACAGTGTTCTTGTTACAGCACTAAAACAAAGCTGTGCTAGGCTATACTGGTGCTGTAAACCAGCCAATAAAAGCAGAACTCACCTCTGTTTTTCACAAGCCCACCATAAAAGCAAAAAACACATGTTTCTGAGGCAAAATAACAGGGTGGTAAATAGGCTTGTAAAACAAAGAACAAGTGAAAAGACCATTCATCAATAAATGCCTTGACTAAACCTTTAAAGAGATGCTGCTTTTAAGATTGTAGCATTAACCGAATCCTTTTTCACTCCTTTTTTGTGATTGTGCTCACTGTCATGCTGTTATTTCATTTAGGGCCTCCTATTTTAGCTTTCCAGTGTTCCTTATCGCACTGTGGAAAACTCTTTGTGATTTTTTTTTTGAAAAAATGAAAAGGGGATAATGTACAACATTGGCTATTTGCTCCTGGCTAGAGCCCGTCAACCGTCTAGCGTCTAGACATCTGATCTCCTCACCTGTTGCAGCAGCTTGCTAAGTGTTTTGATTCACTTAGCAATTTTAGCCAGTCATGCTAGCCGCCCTGGCAAGTTGGCCACTTAGGAAAACTGAGAAAATGCGCAGTGAACTGGTTCCTTGCCTCAGCAGCCAAGTTCTCCACCGTCAGTTTTCATTCCTTTCAGCCAATGCTAAACTGAAGGCAAACGTTTGTAGAGAGAAATTCACCATCACCAGGTGCTTCAAGGTGTGATTCTCCCTGAAGATCTCAATGAAAAGTAGACAACATCTAAGAAAGGAGGTTTTACCTGCACAGTACATTTGCCAGTGTTAAATCAACACTATTAGTGTTAAATCAATACTGCATGTTAATTTAACACTGGCTAATGTACTGATGTAATGTAATGTAAATGTGTGGGCTGTTTAGGACAACACATTAGCCCACTTGTGAGCACAATGTCTACCTACACAAGTCAGACAAACGAAGTTGTGGAATTAAGGATAGACTGCAGCGGGCTCCATTACTGTGTAGTGGTCACAGGATACTTGCATTTAACCCTCGCCATCCACATCCTCGTCTGTCCTACTTGTGCAGATAGGCAGTGGTCTTTCCCATCTTTCCCAAGCGCTCATGTGTTAGCTAACTTGATTGCCATTTTACTGAAACAGCACAGGCAAAGCCCCTGTTCTTAGATGTCATCCACGATAAGATCTTTGGGGAGAAAACGCCTGCTACACACCGTGGATCGTTTGGTGGTGCTCAGTATTGGCTTGAAAGGGGTGAAAAATCATGGCTGAGAACTTGGCTGATGATGAGCTGTCAAGCTAACATCCGAATCAAAACAACTGACCAATGGAACAGCTAAAACACTATATACAACAATCAACACTTCAGTACATTCAAATGCAAGGTGAGGAGATCAGATGTCTAGACGCAGTTGATAGGAACTGAATTCTGATTTCTGATGAATTTTACAACTCTCTGCAGGCCTTCAGTCAATTCAGCAGTGCATTCTTTCTGCTTCCTCAGTTGAATTTGAAAAACACACTGCTTTAGACATTAGTTATGTCATTTCCTCATGTTTTCGGCCCTGTACAGCACTCGAATGGCACTGAAGCTAATATCCGGTGTGGTGATCCTGTAATCTTTCTGTCTGCAGTAAAGCAGCTACGAGGGAGAGCTTGATTTTACAATGCCAGTCAGACAAACGCTAGACAAACTGTTCTGAGGGTGGATTAAGTTGGACTGTCTGATATCTTTAGGGCTTCTCACGCTCTTCTGCAGCAGGAGGGCATGGTATTAGTAGCGGTAATTACCCCTCTATGTTTAAGTGATATCATGGTTGGATGAGTGATGAGGTCATTTGTTTGTACTGATGTTTATGTCTTCAGCCCTACGTCTTCGGCCAGTCTGACTAAGTGTCCTGGGCTAATGCAAACCTGTGAGGTATTTCATTATAATGCTTTGCAATTATCGAGCGTGCAGCATTGGATCTTCCATGCTGGATCTTTTCTGACTTACTTTTTAATGCTGGCTGTCTCCTGTTCTGCTTTTATAGTGGTTGTTGGATGTGACAAATACCTGCACTATACAGTGTTATGCAATAAACTATATTCAGAATTTCTACAGCCAAAAACACCATGTCCCTAAAGAAGCTTAGCTTAGATCCTATTCTATACACTGATCAGCCATTACATTAGCACCACCTGACTAATATTGAGTAGGCCCCCCGCGTGCCACCACAACAGATATCAGGCTTCAAGGTATGGGCTCCACAACACCTCTGAAGGCGTCCTGTGGTATCTGGCACCAAGACATTAGCAGCGATCCTTTAAGCCCTGTAAGTTGTGGGGCCTTCATGTATGGCATTAGCCCATGACCTTGTCACTGGTTCACAGGTTGTGTTTTTTCTGCATACCAAAAAAAAAACCACATGACCTGCCTGATGTTTTGGAGATGCCCTGACCCACCACAATCAAAGCAGCTTCAACACCTCCATCACCTTCAAGAATGCACTGCTCATTTACTGCCTAATATATCCACCCCTTGACAGATACCACTGTAGATGAAGATAATCAATGTTTTTCACTTTACCTAAAGGTCCAAAAGTATCCAGACACCAACTGTGATGAGTGTATTTACCTGACACATGGTTTACACACACACAGGAACACAGGTTGTATCATCTCCACAGAAAGCATTGTGAGCAGAATGGCATGCTCTGAAGTTGCGGCACTTGGGCCTAAGACCACCATGCCCTAAACCAAGCTTTGGCTAGAGGGCTATAAACCCCTCCTCCAGCATTCGGGCTGTGGAACACTTGATCTTCTTTTTCTGGAGCGATAGAACGGCAATACCTTTGGAGCGAGTTTGAGTGGCGTTTGTGATCCCAAGTGAATCATCCAATATCAGTACCTGACTTCACTATTCTCTTGTGCCTGAATACAATCAGATCCTCACAGTAATGAATATCTAATGTAAAGCCTTTTTATAAGAGTAGAAACTCTTACAGCTGTCAAAGAAGGGGGGCATATAAACCAAGATAAAGCACCCCTCCTTTCCCCTCATCATACCATTTGCTATTACAAGCGTCTGTCAGGCCTGGGGGTTACATGACAGACATGCATGCAGAGTAGCACAGCTGGAATGTGAATTGTAGCCGAAGCCAAACAAGTTCTATGTAGTAATGAGAAAGGTTCTCCGTGGAACCTTTAGAGCTCTTTTTATAGCTATATAAAATCCTCTGTAAAAAGCTCAATAAAGAGTCACGTTCTACTTTGTATATGAAGAACGATATCCTCACATTTAACAGCTGACTGTTTACTTCCTGCCCAATATATCCAACCCATGTCAGATGCCATTGTAGATGAAGACAGTCAATGTTATGGCTAATTGGTGTATAATGCCTGTAATATTACAAATCTTATAATTAACATGCTTTTGCTTGTCATCATCATTGATTTGATGCAGTCTCCATTAAAAAGGCACTGTCAGTGCAGTGGTGGCCCAGCGGTTGGAGCACCAGGCTATTGATGACTGGGTTGTGGGTTTGATACCTGGGCCTGGCATGCTGTCACTGCTAGGCCCTTGACCAAGTCCCTAACCCTCTCTATGCTTCCTTGGCACCGCAGTAAAGACTGCCCACTGCTCCAGTCTGTTTGGAGTCACATAGTCTACTGTGTGTGTGTTTGCTCACAAGTGTGTATGTGTGTGTTCACTGCAAGGATGGGTTAAAGGCCCATTTCCATCTGTGTCCAACATAAATGGTGAATATGCTGGTCTTTGTCTTCATAAGTCAAAGAACCATTAAACCGTCACATTTAGCTGTAGATTTGAAATCAGGAACCGTTGAAGAACCCCCTTTTTTAGTGCTCTTCCTTTTCGGTGCTATAGCATATCAGGTCATGCGCATCCCAAACTCCATTACACGACACACTCCACTTGTGCTGAACTGTACACTACATGCAATCCAGCAATCTCCACGTTTCTAACTGCTGAACCTTTGGCTGAACTTTCCACATGCAACTGGATCCACCTTGGCTGAGCGTAGATATATGAACCAAGCTGTGAGTCTATTATGCACTGATGTAATGAGTTAGTGGAGTGTGAAGAAGAGGGCTGCTTGCCATATGCATTAACCACACACTTTAAACTGAAAAATGAGAACTTAAAGGAGGGGTGATTCTGTCGTACTTGTTCAGAAGGTGCACTACACTCCTAAGAATGACGGCGCAAGAAGGGGTTTATTGAGCAATGCCATAGAAGAACCAGTTCTGGCCCCATAAAAAACCTTATGGACCTAAATGGACAAAAGTATTGGGACAACAGTTCATTCATTGTTTCCTCTGAAATCAAGAGTTTATTGTTGGAGTAACTGTCTCTACAGGAACTAGACATGCTGTGTTTATGCATTTGCACATCTTTGACCTCTTATTCACTGATTTTGTTTTTGTTTGTGGAACCACAAATGTCTCAAAGAGTGTAAATGTACTTAAATTGGTAGACACCTGCTCATCCTCCTGAAATCAGGGTTTTGAATAGGGAGTTTGTCTCCATGTGTTGCAGTGTATAACAGTCTCATGCTTTACACTAGATTTAGACTGCACTAGACTTCTGTGAGGATTTTATTGTATTCTGACATTAGAAAGGCCAGGGACTGATGTTGGATGAGTAGATCTAGATCACAAAAAACACCCCAACTCATTCTGAAGGTGTTGCCAGATTGGACTAGAGAGGTGTTCTCTGGAAACTGAGAATTGAGCAGGTGTCTGAATACTTTTGTCTTTATTGTGTACATTATATTATTCTTTTGGCTAATCATTTTGCTTCAGAAATGTCTGAAGAAAAGGTACTAGGTTTACTCTTCAGTATGTAAGATACATTTACATTACATTTACATTTATGGCATTTAGCTGACGCCCTTATCCAGAGCGACTTACAAGGTGGCTCGTATTACAGAGGTGGGCCAATGTAGTGTTAGGAGTCTTGCCCAAGGACTCTTATTGGTGTAGCACAGCATAGTCACCCAGACCAGGAATCGAACCCCAGTCACCCACATGGTGTGGTAGCTCCGTGGCAGGTAGTGGTGTTATCTGTTGCGCCACACCAACCACCATACCTACCAACCAAGATACCTACTGACACAAGTTCTTTGCCCCATAACGCACTCACAATGCTTTAGTGAAGTGTCTCCTATTGGTATTTTCTCCTCTATGCCCTGCAAATCTCAGTGCCTGCTCATTTCTATAGACGGTACACTGCAGAAATATGTCTCTGCTTTGCTTGCTATGGACCTACAGGACCCAGATTTCAACAGGAAATGTTCCCCATTGACTCCAGAGGAAACCACTCCCAGCCAATGTACAAAAGCTGGAGGAAAGAGATCCATAAGTGCCAGTATTATCAGCCCACTGATAGGGAGGCCTTAACAGAGCTACGGGTCAGAAATGTGCCCTTTAAAATGTGCTCTGCTTTACAGCAAATGTCACAGCCTTTGTTTTACTTGTGTGAAACCTTTGTTATTTGCCATGTGCCTAATCGAATTGTTCACCTCTTTTGTTTCCAAGCAATGCCTCATCTCATTGCTTTCTAACTGGGCATCAAAATGTAGGAAGAATAAACTAATAAACATCAAAAGGTGTTTGGTTGAGCCATGATCCAATGAGCCTATGCCGCTTTGCCATCAGCGTCCAGAGAGTCAGAGAGAGCACAACTGTCCGTGCTCTCACTGGGTGGGTGGATGGTGCATTCTCCCCTCATCACTCTATGCAATCGCACTATGCGACGTTGGCCGGCACAAGTGTCTGTTAGCTGGTGTGGTGGAGCTGGGGGCCTGGCACTTTCCTTCGAGCGTGTCAGCTGTCTGGCAACGCCACATCGGTGACAAGTGAAAAGTAGCTGAATGCTATAATTAGGAGTGTCCACAAACATTTGAACTTTGACCTCTTATTCACAGAAAAATGTACATGTGTATGTAAGAGTGTACATGTCCTTAAATTTGTAGACACCTGCTCATCCTCTTGAACTCAGGGTTTTGAACAGGGAGTTTGTCCCCATGTGTTGCAGTGTTTAACAGTCTCATGCTTTACACTAGATTTAGACTGCACTAGACTGCTGTGAGGATTTGATTGTGTTCTGCCATTAGAAAGGTCAGGGACTGATGTCGGATGAGAAGCTCTAGATCACAAAAAACACCCCAACTCATTCTTGCAATGCCACATCGGTGACAGGTGGTGGCTGGCTTTGCATATATTGAAGGAGACGTGTTAAGGCCTTAACATCTTCATGACGGGAGCACTGCTGGGGGGGAGGGGGTCGGTTGGTTAGGAACGGGTGGGTTAATTGGCAGAACCAGAATTGGGAGGAAAAGGGAAAGATTTGACAAATGAACCTTCAGCGGATGTTCTTTTCAGTAAATGAGATGTACGATTGTGAAGAACCTAAAGCTTAAAGGGCCTCCACATAATATAAAGGTTCCAGACCAATTAAAGGTTTTATCTAGAACCAAGCACCCAACTCAAGAAGCATCTTGATTTTTTAAAAAGAGTGACTTGATCCCTGGGATCTTCCCTTAAGCAACTCCTGCATGCCCACTGAACGCTTGGCCTCCAAAACAGCGCAAATGTTTGGTTGCCATGGTGATTTGTGAAGCACAGGTTGTGGGTGCAGAGTGGGGGTGGGGGAAAAGGGTCTGAAGAAATTAGCATCACATCTGATTAATCTTCCAAACAGGCCGGGGGTTCTTCAAAGTCAAACTGAGGGAGAAGTGCATTGAGATTACTGCCGTCGCCACCATGTTCCACAGGAAGCCTGAGAGAGCAGCGTGTGATCAAAGGCACACCATGCAAGATCTAACGCAGCCAGGATTGGCCCTCAACAGTTCATACTTCAAGCCCCCTGCCACACGTTCAAAGCCCCCATCATGAACATTTCGGTATGTGCTGCAGTCACAAGAGCCTCAGCATTGCATCTGAGCCAAGAGCCAACACTCAGAGTTACAACACTCAGCACACGCTAAAAGGTGCTTTGTGTGAGGAGGATTAATGAATTTGGAGAAATCTAATAATAAAAAGAATGTTTGGACTGCTCCACCACCCTGAGATATGAGTTCCATCAGGAGATTGCTCTTAAACTGAGATGATGAAATTATATTGGGGAATCAAAGGAACACTGTGGGAATAGATTTTAGAGCCATTTGGAATGAAACTGATAGTGAACTAAAGAAGGAACCATAATTGTTAAAGAAAGAAAAGACGGCAGGAGGAAATAAAGAAAAGAGAATGAGAGGAATTAATGAAGGAAAGGAATGGGAGGGAGAGAGACATGAAGGGAGCAAAGAAGGAAGGAAGGAAGAAAAAAGGGGAGGAGGAGGAATGAAAGGAAGATAGGAAGGAAAGAATGATCAAATGAAAAAAGGAAGGGAGGGAAGGAAGACTGAAAGGAAATAAAGAAGGAAGCAAGGAACAAACAAAAAGGGAGGGAGTGAGTGAAGGATGTAGGGAACAGGAAGGAAGGAAAGAATGAAGGAATAAAGGAGGGTAGGGAAGGGAAGGAGGAATTAAAGAAGGAAGGGAAAAAGGAAGGGAGAGAGTCTTGAAGGGAGCAAAGAAGGAAGGAAGAAAGAAAGAAAGGAAGGAAAGGAAGGAAGGAAGGAAGAAAGGAAGAAAGGAAGGAAGGAAGGAATAAAGGAAGGTAGGGAAGGGAAGGAGGAATTAATGAAGGAAGGGAAAAAGGAAGGGAGAGAGTCTTGAAGGGAGCAAAGAAGGAAGGAAGTAAGAAAGAGCAGGAGATGAAATGAAAGGAAGGGAGGAAGGAAGAAATGAACAGATGAAAAAGGGAGAGAGGGAAGGAGGGATGGGAATAAATAAGGAAAAAATGAACAAACAAAAAAGGGAGGAAGGGAGGGAGGGATGTAGGGAACAGGAAGGAACAAAAAATGAAGGGACAAAGAAGGGTAAAAAAGTAATGAAGGAAGGAAAAAGGAAGGAAGAGAGACATGAAGGGAGCAAAGAAGGAGGGAAGAAAGAAAGGGGAGGAGGAGGAGTAAGGAAGGAAGAAAGGAATTAACAAATGAAAAGGGGAAGGTAGGAAGGAAGGATGGAAAAGGAAAGAATGAAAGAAAAAAGATTATAAGTAGGATGGAAGGAAGAGAGTGAGGAAAGGAGGAAAGAAAGAGGGAAAAGAAAGAGAGACCTAAGGGAAGGTAAGAAAGATGTAAAAAAAGAAAAGGGAGGCGGATGGATGAATGGGAGAGAGTAAGAAAGAGAGGGATGAACAAAAAGGAATAAAGGAAAGAAAAAAGTAAGGAATGAATGAACATGAGAAGAAAGAAACAAAGGTATGAAAAGGAAGGAGGAAGAGAGGAAGGAAAAGGAAGGAGGAAGAGAGGAAGGAAAAGGAAGGAAGAAGAGAGGAAGGAAAAGGAAGGGAGACATGAAGGAAGGGGATGAATAAGTAAGAAAGAAAGTAGCAAGTTGGAAGAAAGGACAAAAAGGAGTACGTAAGGGGAAATGAAAGGAGATAAGAGATGCTCTACACTACTCTACTCTGCTCTACTCTATTCTATTCTACTCTACTCTATTCTATTCTATTCTACTCTACTCTACTCTACTCTGCTCTGCTCTACTCTGCTCTGTTCTACTCTACTCTGCTCTACTCTGCTCTACTCTGCACTACTCTATTCTATTCTACTCTACTCTGCTCTACTCTGCTCTACTCTGCTCTGTTCTACTCTACTCTGCTCTACTCTGCTCTGTTCTACTCTACTCTACTCTACTCTACTCTGCTCAACTCTACTCTGCTCTACTCTACTCTACTCTACTCTGCTCTACTCTGTTCTACTCTGCTCTACTCTACTCTGCTCTGCTCTGCTCTACTCTACTCTACTCTGCTCTACTCTGCTCTGTTCTACTCTGCTCTGCTCTACTCTGCTCTACTCTACTCTACTCTGCTCTACTCTACTCTGCTCTACTCTACTCTGTTCTACTCTGCTCTACTCTACTCTACTCTACTCTGCTCTACTCTACTCTACTCTACTCTGCTCTACTCTACTCTGCTCTACTCTACTCTACTCTGCTCTACTCTACTCTGTTCTACTCTGCTCTACTCTGCTCTACTCTACTCTACTCTACTCTGTTCTACTCTGCTCTACTCTACTCTGCTCTACTCTGCTCTACTCTACTCTACTCTACTCTACTCTGCTCTACTCTGCTCTGTTCTACTCTACTCTACTCTACTCTACTCTGCTCTACTCTACTCTATTCTACTCTACTCTACTCTGCTCTACTCTACTCTACTCTGCTCTACTCTACTCTGCTCTACTCTACTCTACTCTGCTCTACTCTGTTCTACTCTGCTCTACTCTGCTCTGTTCTACTCTGCTCTACTCTATTCTACTCTACTCTATTCTATTCTACTCTACTCTGCTCTACTCTGCTCTACTCTACTCTACTCTGCTCTACTCTGCTCTGTTCTACTCTGCTCTACTCTGCTCTGTTCTACTCTACTCTACTCTACTCTACTCTGCTCTACTCTACTCTGCTCTACTCTACTCTACTCTGCTCTACTCTGTTCTACTCTGCTCTACTCTGCTCTGTTCTACTCTACTCTACTCTACTCTACTCTGCTCTACTCTACTCTGCTCTACTCTACTCTACTCTGCTCTACTCTGTTCTACTCTGCTCTACTCTGCTCTGTTCTACTCTGCTCTACTCTATTCTACTCTACTCTATTCTATTCTACTCTACTCTGCTCTACTCTGCTCTACTCTACTCTACTCTGCTCTACTCTGCTCTGTTCTACTCTACTCTACTCTACTCTGCTCTACTCTACTCTATTCTACTCTACTCTGCTCTACTCTACTCTACTCTGCTCTGCTCTACTCTACTCTACTCTACTCTACTCTGTTCTACTCTACTCTACTCTACTCTACTCTGCTCTACTCTACTCTACTCTGCTCTGCTCTACTCTACTCTGCTCTACTCTACTCTGCTCTGCTCTGCTCTACTCTGCTCTGTTCTACTCTGCTCTACTCTACTCTGCTCTGCTCTACTCTACTCTGCATTACTCTACTCTACTCTACTCTGCTCTACTCTGCTCTGTTCTACTCTGCTCTGCTCTGCTCTGCTCTACTCTACTCTGCTCTACTCTACTCTACTCTGCTCTACTCTGTTCTACTCTGCTCTACTCTACTCTGCTCTACTCTACTCTACTCTACTCTGCTCTGCTCTGTTCTACTCTACTCTGCTCTACTCTGCTCTACTCTACTCTGCTCTGCTCTACTCTACTCTGCTCTACTCTGCTCTACTCTACTCTGCTCTACTCTGCTCTACTCAGCTCTACTCTGCTCTACTCTACTCTGCTCTGCTCTACTCTGCTCTACTCTACTCTGCTCTACTCTGCTCTGTTCTACTCTACTCAGCTCTACTCTGCTCTACTCTACTCTACTCTGCTCTACTCTGCTCTACTCTACTCTACTCTGCTCTACTCTGCTCTACTCTACTCTACTCAGCTCTACTCTGCTCTACTCTACTCTGCTCTGCTCTACTCTACTCTGCTCTACTCTACTCTGATCTACTCTACTCTGCTCTGCTCTATTCTACTCTACTCTACTCTACTCTGCTCTACTCTGATCTACTCTACTCTGCTCTGCTCTATTCTACTCTACTCTGATCTACTCTACTCTGCTCTACTCTACTCTGCTCTACTCTGCTCTGCTCTGCTCTACTCTGCTCTACTCTACCCTACTCTGCTCTACTCTGCTTTTGCTTTTCTATTAGGCAAATTTGGTACCTGAGTACTTTTTTAGCACCTGCTCGCTCATGGTTTCAAGCCAGCTAGTGCTTGTAGTGCTGTGTGCTCGTGTGTATACTCTGTTTACGTTGCTAAGTTGTATTGTAAAGCTTCCCATTGAACATCCCTATATGTTCCTAACAAACTCCAAACGAACTCCTAACAGACTCCTGTGAACTTTTTTACATAGTATATTTTCTTTATAGCAGGATATATTCTGCTCTCGCTATCTGACTGGACAACTGGCTAACGCTACAATAATAATAACAACACACTTCCAGTTTAAGACATAAAAATTTGAGTTTTATGTCTTAAGACTAAAACTGAGACATAGAAGGGAATATATGTTACATGCTAACCGCTTTTGTTTTAATAGAGCTGACTTTAAAATAACACATAGTGCTAAACTAACCAGGGTAGCTTGATGCTAACATCTAACAGCTAGCTACCAAAATATGATTTATTTACCTTAATATTTTTAATATTATTGCTTTAAGAACAATAACCCCTATAAATCTGGAAACCTGTTCTGGAAAGGTTATGTAGAGTTCATAAATCGCAGTGATGGTGTTTTGTGGCGCCACCAGCTACATTTCGGTGGCGAACCAGTCACTAAAAAGCAAGCAGAGTTGAGTTGTATAGCATCGCTGTAGCTCCCAAATGATGACTTTACAGGAGAAGGGAAAAACGTCCTTAGCTCTGAATGGAAGTCAATGTCAAATAAGAGTGTATAATGGTTAATTTACTATTATTATTATTATTATTTCTAATATTTACTAATTTTCTATTGGTCTGTTCATCCAGAATTATTTACTCTACCGGGTTCAAAGCATGGAGAAGACTAAAAAGGGACAAAAATGGAGATGCATGGTTTTTAATCGGACAGCAACAATAGGTACATGCACCATAAAACAGTTCTAAAGGTTTTTTTATTGCATTGTTCAAAGAAGCCAAAGAAGAAAGAAGACGTTTATCCGTTTAAACTGCTCTTTATTTTTCATCTTCAGAACTTTATTGTCTTCTGTTTGTTGAATAGAAAGCAGAGAGGCGTCCCTCCAACAGAATTTTAAAATGGGACTAGGCTCGGGGTGTCTGGGCCTGATCAAGTTATCTAGGGGAAATTCCTGTGAAATGAGAAATGGGGTAAATATTTATGAGGAGCGATTATTTCTATCTACATAGCATTAAACCAACATTATTCAGCTACCTGTCATGTTCTTCACTGATGTCAGCTTCGACCGTCTCTTTCCAGCAGGGATCTGAAGGAAGAAGACGGAGCTGGGGTCTGATTACGGCTGATTTAAAAGCATATTAAGAGGTGGGCAATCAGAAGCCCTCCACACACGCAGGTCTGCAGAGAGCGAGGGTCTTGGAGGAGGAGACTGGAGGGGCAGAGGTGAATCAGAAGTGCAGAGGGCGAGGTGACAAGGCAATGTTTATATGAGCAGCTCATCAAGAAGACACACACGGGTAATGAAGGCTTGCAGAACAGAAGGGGGTTCAGGGGGACCACTTGCCTTCGAGGAAATTTACATCTGGATGGTTCTTGTGGTGCACAATGGAATGTGAATTGTCGCATGCTGGAAGCCTGTCATATTGACAGGAAACTCTGCTTAATAAACAGCTCAGCTCTTCTGGTTCCACTCCCCTCGCTCGTCCTCTCACTCTCTCTCTCTCTCTCTCTCTCTCCTCCTGCACACTACCTTGGCCGTAATGAAAGGCTTTTTTATGAGCCTGAGAGAACACCTGTGGCAGAGCACACACGAAAACAGTAATAATGAGTGCACACTAAAGTTGGAGCATGGGAATAGGCAGCGATATTAGACATGAAAGAGGTTTGAGGCTGAGCTATGAAAGTGTCACAGACCTCTCAGCACAAGTGTGGGTAATACATCTAGATGTTAGACCACCCAAGAGGTGCACATGTGCGCATATATGCAAATCGAAATGGAAATACTGAGTGTGTTCGTGTTTGCAATTCATGTCTACAGTGCAATTCCAGTGTGGAATTGAATGAAGGGAAGGTTAGTAGTGGTGTTCGCTATGAATGCTAGAAAGTGATTGACTCCAGCTTGAAAAGGGTAGCTAGAAACCCGGAGATGGAGTTTCTGAGATCTCTACATTGTTAAAAAAATAAGATTCTTGAGGAGCTTTGGAGGTTCTTCAGTTTGAAACTGTGGAATCTCTTTGAGGAACCCTTGAGGAACCTTTTTCTGATGGTTCCTCAAAGCACAGTTTTAGTTGAAGAACCTCCAAAAGTTCCCCAAGGATCTTATACTTTTAACAGTGTACCAGATTCCTCAGTGTAGCACCAAACTCTCTAGCAAAAGCCTTGTTACTTCTGAAAATAATAGCTAATATTGAGTAGGTCCACCTTATGCAACCACAACAGCTCTGGCCCGTCAAGGCATGGGCTCCACAACACCTCTGAAGGTGGCCTGTGGTTTCTGGCACCAAGACATTAAAGCAGTTAATGCTTTAAGTCCTGTAAGTTGTGAGGGTGGGGCATTCATGGGTTACATCAGTGAGCCGTCTCAAGTTCACCGGTTGTCTTTTCTTGGACCACTTTTGGTATCAGCTGACCACTGCATACCAGAAAACCCCCACAAGACCTGCCTAATGTTTTGGAGATGCTCTAACATTTGGCCCTTGCCAAAGGGTCTCAAAGTCTTGTTGCACTTGTTACCACTGGTTCCTGCCTCCAACACGTCACCTTCAAGAACTGACTGTTTGGTTGCAGATCCAACCCGTTGACAGATGCCACTGTAGATGGAGATAATCAATGGTTTTCATGACTACTAAGAGCCTGCAAGAAGGTCCATGAGGATGGATATTTTTTTTCATTTGCAGTATGCTTCAGAACATCTAGACAAGCCAGATGAGTTTTGGAAAAGAGTGTTGAGGACTGATGAAGTTAAATTTAAACTATGGGGTCACAATAAAAAAAAGGAACTGCATTTCATGAAAAGAACACCTTGCCATCTGTGAAGCATGGGGTGGATCAGTCATGCTTTGGGGTTGTGTTGCTGTCACTGGCACTGGCAGTATTGAATAAGAATAGTGGATTCCACAAATTACCAGCCAATCCTGGTCGCCACTGTAAAAATTTCTCTTATGAAAGTCTGAGGCTTTTGGCAGGGTCCTCATTAACAAAAAAAACATCACAACAAAGCGTGGATAGACCTTAAACAAGCTGTTCTAGATGACGCAAACATATCTCACAGCTAAAGGCTTTCTAAAAAGAACAGTCATGACAAAAAACACCTCTGTCACACTGTTTGGCAGTGCTTCTTTCCAGAGTTCATGGAGCAAAAACCCAAGCTACAAAAGTGTGGCCGCCTTGAACATTGTGCTGTGGGCTTAATCAATCCACACAAGCCTATTTTCTGTAGTGAATTAAGAAGCTTATCTAGAATCTAAATACAAAGGAAGGGGTTCTCCAAGGAGGGTGCTTTGAATGGACTGGTGTTCATAGCTGACTGCATGTTCTGGCTTTTGTCTAATTACCGCAAAGTTTATAGCTCTGCCACCGATGGCACCTTGCTGTAACAGTGCCTCGACTGAGGTAATTACCTTCTGAAGATGGTGCTGTTCAGACATGCCAGCAGGTTTTAAGTGGGCTTCTTTTTCTCTTGCTGTCTCCCTCTCGCACAGAGTCTCGTACTGTGTTCCGTCACAGGCTGCATTTCTTTAAGCTATCCAGAACTGTTCAACATGTGAACATACAGGGTAATAATATTTGTATAGACTCAATTTACATGCAATGTCAGATACATCTATATGGACAAAAGTATTGGGACATCTGCTCATTCATTGTTTCTTCTGAAATCAAAGGTATTAAAAAGAGTCTATCCTGCTTTTGTTGGAGTAACTGTCTGTACTGTCCAGGGAGAAAGGCTATCTAAAAAAAATTTTCTGAGGAGCATTGCTGTAAGGATTTGATTGCAATTAGTCACAAAAGCACTGGACTGTGAACCATCGTTCCAGAGGACACAGTTACACAGCTCAGTGTAAGTGTTGGGGGGCTATATATCCCTCAAGCCTTCGACAGGCATTAGGTGTAGTGCCACCAGTAGGTTTACGTTTACTAATAGGACACTGTGTGTGTGCATCCAGCAATGGGTGCAACTTAAAGGGGTGTCCACAAACATTTTGGACACACGTTGTATAGCAGGGTAAAAGTTTCAGAAATCTAAGTTTCAGACCATCTATGAAAGCTAGAGGAACTTTCAGGATGTGTTTGTATAATGGGGAACAGACTAGGTTTTGGAATAGATTGGGCTGCACATTACTTCAGGTTTAATTATATTTAGATTTGTGATTGGATTTGTTTTCTAAATAACTTGTTTGAGTCATCAGCCTTGTTCGGTCACTCTATCGCAAGAGGGTCAGTGGTAACGCAACATGACCGCCATCACTAAAAACAGCGCCCCTCAAACATGGCATTAAAACATAATTATAGCTCTCAACATGTTATCGTAAGGTTCAAACAAAAGAAAATTGGGTTGCTGTCAAGTGAATTGCTTTTGTGGTTTTCGCAAGCCTGCTAATATTCACGCTTCATGCATATGCAATGAATTGCCTCTGAACAACAGGGGAAATTTGTTTTACTGCTCTCTAAAGGGAGGGCATGTATTTGCCTTACTTTGATTAGCTGATCTACGGTAATGTTCAAACCACCGGTTTAAATGTGCTTTAAGAAAGCGAATTGTTTTTGTTTAGTGTCCACAATAAAGCCATATAAGCTCCCCTGCAGCACCAGCCCTTCTCTAATACTGGGTTATGACCCCCCCTTGCCTTAATGCCAGTTCCAGACCAGTCAGGTAAGGATTGCACCAGACTCCATTCTGCATCCAAATGTCATGGTTCTACTTCATGTCCAAATGTTTGTGGACACCCCTTCTAACAAGTGCTTTCAGCTACTTTAAGTTCCACCCATTGCTGACACAGATGTGCAAATGCACACACGACAACATGAACCTATAGGTGGCACCATGCCTAATGCCAGGTGTGGGCTAGAGGGGTATGAAGCTCCCCAGTTTTTTTTAGCTATGGAGCATCCAATACTTCTGGGATGAGTTGGGGAGGTAATCATCCAACATCCTGATCTCACTAACACACCTGTCGCTGAATTCAATCGAATCCACACAGCAATGCCCCTCTAAAATTTAGTAGAAAGCCTTTTCTGGACAGTAGAGACAGTTACTCCAACAAAAGTAGGGTAGAATTGATTTCAGAAGAAACAGCTGAGCAGGTGTCTCAATACTTTTGTCCAAATGATGGATTTTGAACTATTGGTTTTCCTAAAGAATTTCTGAAGAATCCTCCTTTTCTAAGGGTGTATATAAACTGGTGTAATCCCTACCAGACAAGAGGACGCATAGCCACATGTTAGACAAGAGGTGATGCATGCACCAGTGAGCTTCTTCTAAATCTCAGAAGATAAGGGAGTAAACATAAACGAATACATAAACGCTTCTGCTATTTGCTTTACCTATGGCTCATACAGGATGTAGGTATGTGGGTATATCTGTAAAACGTCTCAGCTCAGATTCTAGACCTCAGCCAGCTAGACTCTTTTTGCCTTGCTCAGCCGATCCCTATCTAACATCACCTGAGCCCAAACACATCAAACAGTTGTGAAATGGGAGTTTATCTGGAGCCGGTTTTAGATGAAATCAGTCCTAATGCTAGGGGTTCAACAGGTTTGTCTCTTGGGCTAAAATTGCCTAAACACAACACTTACACATTACACATACGCCAATTACCTGTTTCAGTGTTGCGAGTCCCTCTTTATATAAGTCTGCTAAGCACTAGCCCTGAACGCTAGCCGCATTCGCAGTCAGCTGCAGTCCAGCAGCAGAGGCGGCTCTTCGAAAGCACCATCTAAAATGACTGTTTACGGGACGCGGCCCAAGTAATTGTTAGTGCTGGAGAAGCCACCGCAGCAGCAGAGGGAGATAAAAAAGGGGGCAGTAATTGCCGTTTTCAGCAAAGTAATTACGGCCATTTTGCAACATGACTGAGTCCTGGCAGGCCTCTTGTTCCTCCTGAAAGCACGGCAGAGGTAAACAAGTCGCCATGGTAATGGTGGCATGATGAGACATCTCTGACTTGTGCTGGCACTGTGGAAGCCTCGCCCCGCAGGGGGGACGCCAGTTCTCCGCTGTCTGATCGGCATTGGGGCGAGAATAAGCGTAATTATCACAGCGCGACCCGAAAAATCCAGAGCGATCATAATGAACCCGGATCTCATTAATATTCGCTCAAGACTGCGAGGCCCAACTGGAAAAGCAAGGCCCTTGCGCTGCTACGATTGTGGCGCCATTTCCGAAACTGATTTGCATCATAAAAAGTACTCTGAAACACCCCTATTGTGATTAGTCATGCCGCATGTAAACTGAGTGCCATGTTGTGACCCTTCACGTGGTCAGCAGGGGAGGAGGACTGCATTATATAGCAATGAGACAGCAGCTTTAATGGGGTTGCCTTGGCCCGCCGCACATTCGGAGAGGAAGAAAACGAGGCAATTACTTTGTGTGAAGGAGCTCAAATGTCTGTTTACTGGCCCCGACTGAAGAGGTGTACAAAGGGTTTTTTTTCCTCCATTTGAATTCCTCGCTTACCTCATCACTGTGCCTAAGTCAGACTGCTACCCAGGTCTAAGTGATGCTTTATTTCTTTATTTTATGCTTCAGGTGTGACTAAGAGCAACAGACTGTGGCGATACACTGTAGTTACAAGTGCCCAATTATGAAAAAGTTTGACGCAGCGTGGCTGGGATGTTTTATTGGGAAAATATCATACAAAAAACTCCATGAAGCGCAAATGGAAATTTTACATGTACAAACATTTAGTATGATCATCCATGTCAGAGTATCGTTCTGAAACCGTGGCATAGTGGGTCATTTTATATTAAAGTCATAGTGTATAATAAATAAATTAAGTTCTAATTAAAAATCACTCTTATAAAATCTCCTACACTCTGCAAAATGAAGGTGCTACAGAGTGTTAGTTCTCTGAGTGATGCCACAGAAGAACCACTTTTAATTTCAGAAAGAACCACATTTGTAATAGAGTAACATCAAGAGAAGGTTCTTCAAGCCTTTAAAAGGTTTGGGAGAAGGACCACGGCAAGATCTCCTCCTCTCCACTGTTACCCGCCCCATAAAACCGCTCCTCACCCCTCACCTTCTCAAAACGATCATTTCCAAGTTCCACCTTCCATGCCTCAGCCTACAGTAAACGTGGTCTGCAGTTCACGAAAACCTTGTAGCACCTTCATTTCTAGGAATGTAGGTGTGGATATGATTAGTAGTTCATATCATAGCTTATCAAATAGGCTAACCTACCATAGAAAAAATGATCTGCACATTTCAGAGGCATTTCAGAGAAACAGGTAGATCTAAATCAGTTCTACAAACCTGTGGTATGTTTTAATATAAAACAATTATTCAGTCGCTGATTAGCATTTTAAAAGGTATCTCAATGGCCTTAAATACGTACATTCAATGTAAAGTAACAGTCTTGTGTGAACAGTATTGGGTCTGGAAAATAAGGACTCCAGAGTGCCAAATATGGTCATAATGGACTACATAAAGGACTACAGAATGATGCATGAATTCAGTGGTCTATTCAGATGGGATTACATTTACATAGGGTCCTGGGGTCATTCTCTTCTTCTTAGAATAAACTAATAAATATCAGCATATCAGAAATAACATATTATTGATGGAAGTGGTTAAGCTATTGAAGTATGTGGTGATTTTACAGAATTAAATTTCTGAGAGATGCAATGTTGATATCTGACGCTGCACACTTTGTTAAACAGCACTAGTAAGGAACAGCAAAGAACATAGATCACTCCACTGCTTCATCTTACAAACTGGTGTTTAAAAGCTTTAACAACTTTGAAAGGTTTTTACGTCGTTAATAGCTTGAAGATCAATGTCCAGCTATTCAAATCAACATTAACTCAAAATCTTTTGATCAAGCTGCCTGAAACAATGAGTTACACATTTGGTCCAATTTAGTTCAGTTTAGACATCAGTATCTAGGGGTGGTGGTCTTTCCACACAGGGAGACAGTGAGTCCTGACTATGAGTGGAACTTATGCCAGTGTCTGAGTCTGTATCTGTAACATCAGTAGGAGAAAGGGTCTGCCTGAGCTTCCCCACTGTTTGCTGAGAGATGCTAGCCCTGACAGGACTTTTCAGAGAGTCCTCAGAGCAGTCCCCTAGCTGCAGTGAGCTCAACTGGGCAATGAGATGCTGGTACTCCTGGTTTCTGGACTGCAACATCAAACCATTGTGCTGCAGCTGCTTCTCCATATCCTGGGTTTGAGCATGTAGGGAGAGTCCTGCTCTCATGCTCAGGTCCAGCTCATCGCGCAAACCATCCAACTCTAGAACTTCTGCAGATGACAGAGAGGCGATGGAGTGCAGGTCCAGTGCAGGACCTGCAGCTGCTGCACCTTCCAACTCGTCAAAGTCTACTGTCCGAAGGGTTCTTATCAGCTCTAGGTCGATGTCTTTGGACAGCTCATCTATGAGTTCTTGATGCTGGCGCACCTGTAGATCCAGTTGTTCGACCCCATCGCTGGTATAAAGATACTCCTGCAGTTGGTCCTCGCACTGGAACATGGACAAGGAGAGCAAATGGCCACTGGACTCCTCTGTGTCAGGCAAGGAACTGTCCTTTAGTTGCTGTTCCATCTGCTGAATCTCCAGGTCCAGTTCACGTATCTGGTGGATCTGCTGCCGGATGGTGTGGTCCTGTGTGATGATCATCTTCACCATTTTGTCAATTTCCTCTGAGCCCTCTGACGTCCCTCCTTTCTGCATCTTCTCCAGTTTGCGGAAGGCCTTCTTCACCATGCGCTTCTGACGCTCCACGGGAAGGGTCTTCGCATACTGTGCCGGACCCTGCTCCCATCTCTTGGATTTGACCCCCCGAACCTTTGTTGCCCTCTTGGCACCGGTGGAGGAGGGCACAAAGTCACTGGCCTTCACCAAGACAAACTGGATAAAGGGTCTCTCTTCGCCCCATGCATTCCACAGCCGCAGGATACGAGTGAGAGGGGGCAAAGCCCTCTCAAAGCCCTTCCATCGCTCCAACAAGCAGAACTCTTTCGCCTCTCCATGCAGGAGCCTCTTGCTTTCCGGAACAGCCTTGTGATCTTCCAGTAAAGCCTGAACCACATCGGCGCAAGTCGTATGCTTGGTGACACCAGAGACAATTTTCTCTTCTTGGCACACCAGCACTTGGATTTCCTTCCCTGGTGTCTCCTCTGCATCCTTTGACCTGGGGGAAAAGAGCATGTTTATTAATATAGCTGAGGCATTTTTAGAAGGAATTCATTATCTACAAGGAAACAGATGAGGGAATTGCTTGAATACAAACATCCTCAGTTATAACCACCGACATGTTCACCGAGAGAGCCTGTGAGACAGTCAAAAACAGCTCTGCAAACTTGGCCAAGACAAATAGAAACTAATTCAGGTCATGGATATGCCTGGATTTTGTCATGGGAAAGAAATGGTCAGCCTTTTTATAGCATATTTTATTGTACTGACAGATTTATCAACTCACTAATAGGACATTGGAACCAGTTATTTCAGAACATCATCTAGGGCACTGGTGTGTAACTTTGAAAGCCTTTCAAAGGACAGCGCGTTTTCTTTAATGGGCTTTTATTTAGCCATTAGTGTTTCACATAATGTTTCCCCTAGCCCGTTTGTGATATAAGAGGACTAAGAGGAAATAATGTTAACTTTATGAAAAATGGAAAATACGGCATTGCAAAACATCAGAAGCCATACTCTACCCAGCAATTCCTTCCCTCTTTTGCTCCCCCACATGAAACCCCTGCCCACTGTGCCCTGTACAACTGTTTGTTGATCTGGCCTTTACAGATTTACAGTCCAGCAGAACAGTATCTAGGTCTCTGTGCTGAGAAAAAAAAACACAAGTGGTATATTGTGTGAGCCCTTGATAAAAGACCCCAGTGGAATGCAATACGTATGCAAAACTGCAAGTGCTTGGTTAATGGTTAGAAGACCCTGAGAGCTCATTTGAACCAAGTAAATACCTGAGCTGCAAACAACTTGACATATCACCTCTATACAAAGAGGCTGTGTTACACAGCCTAATGAAATGCACAGTCTGGCTGCCTCATCAGACCTATTGTGGCAGTTTGTGACAGCATTTGAGAAAATGTTGAGAAGTCCTGATGTTTGCAGACTGCTTCAAAGCCCACAATGGCTGTGACCGGCAATGGAGCCTTATTTACCTTTTAGGGCACAACTGAATACAATCAGGTAGTAAAGTGGAATTTAAGTGTGATTTTGAGAGCACTACCATCTCCCAAAAAGTACTCATGAGCTGAATGTGGACCAAAATGCATTGTGAATTGCTTTGTTACTAAGCAACAGACAGTGGAACAAAACCCATATAAGCAAGTGATGGTTTCAGGTCACTAGATACTATGAATATGTTCAGATATTTTCCCCATGCTTTTACTAAATTGATTTATGTGTTTGTTGATGTGACCATTGCTGACGCATGTTGATGATAAGAAAGTGTCCGATTTTAGCGCTACTTAGCAAACTAAACAGCGCCATAACTAAATAGCCCAATACTGAGGGAGTGGGGAGCCACTTTGGTCACAGCCAGTGTTTCTGCAGTGGTTAGGTTATTGGGGATAGTGAAACCCAACATTTTTATCACAAATAGGGCTGGGCGATATGGTAAAAATACCATATACTACATCACGATACATAATATTTATCACGATACATGTAATCACAGACTACATACATCAGTAGCAGTAACAGATTGGTAAAGGCTACTATTCAGACACTCTCCCAGACTGAATACGGTGATTTCTATTCAACATCTGCTGCACTTCATCCAATTAAATGAATGTAGACTAATTACACTGTTGGTAATGAAACTTACAGCTGATCAGTGTTCTTTAAGTACTAACAGTATCCTCGAGATGCTTAGAAAAGCATTTTTGCGTATCACAATATCAACATTTAGCACAACTCTATCACAACACTAATTACAAACATGCCAGACAGATGAATTCATAGACAGACGCAGTGAAAACAGTGTCCCAACAACCCACTCAGCACTGCTATTGCCATGTTATCGCATGAGTAAGGCAGTCTTTATGATTAGATAGTCGAGTTAAATGTCAAGCTTTTAAATACAACATGGCAACGTCAAACATGCTTGTATTATGATAATAAACTGCATGAGCTACTACTCATAATCCCCAGTAATCCTGTTAAGGCACGTGTGGTAAAGTTGGCAAAATGCTGTCATTTAACTGACATCATACTGGGAGTGAGCCTCACCCCCCACCCACCCCCTGCAGTTAATGATAGCTTGTGAACAGACACTGCAACACTCGCAGAAAATACTATAGGGTACTACGCTATAAAGTAACCAGACTATCATTCCTTAGCTATGACTATGTCCACAGTAAAGCATGCACTGGACTGAATGATATCTAACAGAGGGTTGTAGTTTATTCTTCAAAAATGCTGGAGGTCTATTTAACTTTTTCAAACCCTGATCTGTGCAGGAAATTTAACAGATGGGTGGGTGGAAACACCTGTGTTTGTCTTGTGTGAAAATCAGGGGACACCGGCAGCATCCTGTTACACATTTCCTGCCACCAAGTTTATACACAGTGAGGCCATGGAAAAAGCGGAATTCCATTTCCATGCTAATATCAAAACAAAAAGGGGGATTTAAAGCTGAGGTTTAGGAACAATGTCGTGTGGACAAACAGTTACACAATGCATGTTAATGTAACATTTCTCAGTATGGGGTTTGGGAGACAATATGAACCCTGCATTGTATACATGAACAAAAGTATTGGGACACCTGCTCATTCATTTCCTTTCAAATGAAGAGTATAATCCAGGGATGACGGTTTACTACTAGAGCTGGGCAATATGATGATTTTTTTTATTGTATCGTGGTAAATTGTTTTATTGTGATAACATGCTTTTCTAAGCATATTAAGGATACTGTTATTGCTTAATAAACATGGATCAGCTTCAGGTGTCATTTCAGACAGTGTAATTAGACTGGTTTAATTAGATGAAGTGCAGCAGATGTTGAATAAAAATCACTGTACTCAGTACAGGCGAGTATCTGAATAGTAATCTGTCACTGCTGATGTTTATAGTCCGCAAAAAAAGTCTTTAAATATTGTGATATGTTTTCACCATATCGCCCAGCCCTACTTAGTACTAGATTCTGGAGGGACATTGCTGTGAAGTTAGTGAGGTCAGGATGTTAGATGATCACCACTCCACCTCATCATCCTTAACTCCCCAACTCATTCCAAAAGTATCGGTTGGTACACCATCCATCACTCCACAGAACACAATTCCAATAATCCACAGCTCAATGCTGGGGGGCTTTACACCCCTCTAGCCCACACCTGGCATTAGGCATGGTGCCAGTAGGTTCATGGTTATCCGCTGCATCAGAGAGTCCTATTCTATTGGCAGTACTTAACTACAGGGACTGGACAAGCTGTGGACAAGTGTCCACAAACATTTGGACATATAGGGAATATTTTAAAAACAAAACATTCCCATTTACATACATAAATACACAGTACATATCATATCATGAAAGCACCTGGGTGGAAAAACCCATTGCGCTCGTGGGAATACCGGTATGTAGAAACTAGGGTTGTGTTGTGGAATGCAGATTAGGCTAATCTATTCCTGTTGTGCCCTGATAAATTCAGCGAAGGTGAAGAAAACGGTACATTGTGATTCCCTTCTCACTAAGCAAACACCAACAGGCCGGTGACCATTAGAGACAGACACTAAAGAGTGATACAGAGCAACTCTGTCCTCCTCCAGAGACGACATTGTGCTTGGCCAAGGAGCAGAAAGAACAAACAGCATTTATATGCCACACTGAACAATCCTGAGCAACCTGTGGGAGACAGATGGACTTCTTGGAGAAGACAAGCCCCCAGTCTGAGATATTCTTGGGTGGTTTTGCGTCACAGCTTGTTTAAGGTCAACCCACACCTTTTCTGTTGTTTTGAAATAGCAAGATTTTGGGAGGAGGAACATGCCTGAAGCCCCTCCTCCCAATCTAACGTCCTATAAACACCATCTCTACATTGTTCACGTGTCTTCGACAAGTCTTTAACAAGTCTTTGCAACCTTCACCACCCTGTCTTCTCCCTTTCAACTCTATCATCTCTCTGATCTGGGAGGTGAGGGGGCCGGCTTCCCACCACAGGCAGAAACCACCTGAACTCCACCTCAAAGTTCTCTCCCGTTCTCTCCTCTTCAACTCTTTGTATTCTAATGGCACGGTCCAAACTAGGTCAGGGGACTGTCAAGGCCATTCCAAAAAAGTCAGCTTGTGTCTCCTTAGACAGTCCACAGTGTTTTGTTGTATTTTTGGATAATTAACCTCTTACCCATCCTCCTTTTAGCTTCAGCCTTTTAACATGATTTGCCCTTGGTATCCAGGATTGGATGGTATTAACTGGTAATCCATCCTTTCCTCCACCTGTGCAATACTGCCAGTGCCACAACACAACACAAATCCCAAAGCATGATAGATTCACTCCATGGCTTCACTAGTCCACAGCACTAGATTCCAAAACTCATCTGGCTTCTTTAGATGTTACCTCAACATTTGAGGTCCTACTTATGTCTTTTTTTTCATGACGATTATTATTATTATGTTTGTGCAAGCAATGCTGCACAGTGGAATAGTGCACCACCCTCTTGACTCAGCTGAACCTGAGGGCCATGGGGGATCTTGGCAGTCACATGGGGGGGTTTAAATGTGTCTTTCGTACCAGCATACTTGTACTTCTACATTAGAACTTTCTTGGTCTTTCAGATCTCATCTTGACCTCCACAGTTCTTCTGAACCGCTGCCTCTTAAAAATATTCCACACTAAAGAAACCGCAAGCTTAAATCTTTTTAGAAAATCTCATCTCCTTAGATTCAAAATCTCTTATTTCTTTGTGGGCACAGATTACTTCAATTTTCAGATCTTTTGACAGTTGCTTAGAGGAGCCCCTGTTTCATGACTGTTTGAAGGGTCTAATTTCCAAAGCTTGGAAATTTGATTCAGCTGACAGCTCCTAATTATGGTTGGTAACATGCCTCAGGCTTGGTACAGGCCACACTGATGATTTAAATTTTTTAAAAATATGTTTATGTTATGAAATTATTACTTGCTTATAAGGATTTGCTGAAAATATTGTTTCACAATGTTTCACAGTGTTTCACTATATTTGATTAGCAACAAGAATATCTATTACAATTACACCGGGTAAAAACTTAAGCGTAGATGAAATTAAATAATAAATATGGTTCTTTTTGGTTCTTCTGTTTTACATGTATTTTACATGCTTGTTTATAGCTTTGCCTTTGTTTAACCACTCCTTCTGCACAAACATTCTAATCTATGGGTAGGTCAAAAACAATATATACAACAGAAGAGATTGCACTTAATTAAAGGATATACAAACATCAAGTAATTAACTATGACTTTGAACGCCACTGGGAAAGATGGTAACATAGATTTCAATCTGGTGGAGGAGATCTGCTTTCTGGTTGACTGGGGTAAACTGAGAGAGCTTATCCAGAAGAAGGTCACCAACATGTCAGATATTTGGATATTTTGGATTCCAACCAACCAAACATGTGGAAAACAGTATGTTAGCAGTGTTACATGTTTTCATGTAGTTTTCATAATAAATGATTAATAAATGAGTAATATTACAAGCTAGTCTAGTTAGTAATTACAATGTTGTTATTTTACCAGCAGGGAAGTAAAGTAAGGCTCTAAAGTAAAGCTAATACTAATAATATAGTTTTACTGTTTATTGCAAAAATAATTCTGCATTATCTATGATTTTGTTCCTTAATTTATCAATGCTTAATACTGAATATTCCATGTGGACTATAAATAAACATTTGTCGATGACTTTAGCTAAACTGTAAAAAAATATGTGGGAGAATTCAGCAGGCAGTTTTGACTAGGAGGACATCAACAAGAAACAATTTTCCTGAATTTCCTGCATCTTATCTAAAGAGGATGAGGGCTTTAGAGGAATAAACATCGTGGCTTGTTGATCCAGTCCAAGACCTCTTTGCCAGATAGGCATCTCTGGGAAGACAAAACAGTCTCATCCTTCCTCTAAAAAAAAAAACCCACAAAATCCTCACACCTGTAGTGTTGAATTAACAACAGCATCACTGAATGGACACTTGAGTTCTTTATCCGAGCTAAACACCAATGAACGCTAAGTTCATTAATTACACTGGGGATTTTTGCTGTGAGTAGCTCGGCTAAGAACTCGGTACAGCATGGCGTCTAGACTCAAACAGCAGTGATCAATGCTCTGTAAATGGCTATGATTTTAATTGCCTAATACCACATAAGTAATTTAACTGTCATAACAACATGTATCATTGTAATTGTTATAATCTGTCATAACAAAGTGCATCATCCTGCTATTATTAAATAACCACTAATACTCACTGTCACATGACTGACACACTGATGGCAGAAGAGATTTATAATACATCATGCATAATAACCGTGCGTGGCGAAGCAACGATTTACTTCAAAGCCTTTTTTTTTTTTTGGGACCATTCCTGAACGTATTCATAGCATTCATAAAGCAAACACGTTGATGAATAAAACGATCCACCAAGCAGGAGACAGCCTTCACGCACCACATGAAATAGCAGACGATAGGAGTTAGTGTTCCATCTGAACACTCCAGATAATTACAGTCTGCGATGCTTTAAAGCCAGTCACACTGTAGCATAAAAAAGCAAAACACGTTCTTAGAGAGTCTCTGGATAGGATGGCAAACGTCCATACAACTAGATGCTTTAAGAGATGTTCGTTGGAGTGGCTGATTCAATGTGTGCAGCCTTGTAGCACATTCTGAAAGGATAGAATATCTCCATAGAAAAGCATTGGCAATACAACGGGTCCCTCTAAAGGAGCCATACATGAGCCTACGGTCAACAAGCACAATGCCTGAGTATCAGCTAGAGGGGTAAAAAGGCTCCCAGCAATGGGCTACGGGACGCTATTTGGATCTGGATTGATGGACCTCCCTCCAGAACCATTGGGATGAACTGGAGTGCTGTATGTGATCAGGAATGGGTTTTATCAGAACTGAGTGCAATCAAATCTTAAGCAAAGTTCCAAAATCCAGTGTGAAGACTTCTAATATTACTACCACTAATAATGAATCCTATAATATTTCATATTTTAAAGCTTGGTAGAAAAAAAAAAAACTTTTCATATCTGTATCAGTATTGGAAAATAAAAAAGTGCCATTTTTGATTGCAGAAGAAACAGTGGGTGAGCAGGTGTCTACAAACTTTCTGACATTATATATTAAGCCAAATCCTTCATTAATAAGAATTCCCAATGCAGGTTCCTTATTGACACAGCAATTTAGTTAGTAGCCTAATCCATATTTAGGAGAAGTGTCCATAATATAATCTAAACACACTAATGGACAGTCTAATGGATAAAGACTGTGTTTTTTATCAATCAAGCCAACAAAAGAGTTGACTAACCTACTGCTGGGTCCAAGTACGGTTGAAGATGGGGGGCTCAATATGACCCATTGTACTGGTACATGTAACTTAACCAGCGTTAGTGACTCAGTGAATGAAGATGAATCTAAACACACGGCCTATTGGATAAAAACTGTGTTCTTCCTCTCAACACACATCACCCCCAAAACGTGTGATATATTTCATTTTAATTAATCTAGTGGCTTTAATGAATTTAATAATCTAATTCTGAGGCTATGGATAGCACTTTTATCTACGCCACTATAAACACCATAAACACTGGGACTGAAGACAGCAATCCTCTGGCCCACCTGGAGCCACTGGGACATCAAAAGTTAACCAAGCCACTTAAGGAAATTGCAAAGGCAATTATATGGGTGTCGATGACAGGATCCCTCCACCCAAGAACCAAGCTGACTCTTTGTATTTTAAAGAGATCAAGCCGTAATAACAGTGTAGGCTCTGCTCTGCAACACGCCAGCAAGGCCCAGTTTCTCAAAGCACTGCTGAGATCTTAGGAAAAGGGGGCTGCTGCTGCTTCTATCACCCCAGGATGCGCTGCGGATTAGAGCAGGAGGCTGGGAAACACTCAAGGGTGGTTTTATTAGATTATATCTGTATTCATTTAGATAAGGAAACTCTCTCTCTCTCTCTACACACACACACACACACACACACACACACACACACACACCAAGCACCTGCATCCATGTGAGCTGAACAACAGCACCTTGGTAACTCGAGCCTGGGCGCCATACAGTTGAACAACACTGCACTGTACGCAGCTTCTCTGGTTACAATAGCAAAGGCATTTCCCCTTTGTGTTGGCTACACGATTCGCTCAGCTCCAGCAGCTCCAGCCATGGCATACATTCCCATCGGCTATCAATAAGAAGACTTCTTAAAAGTCGTGGTGTGTTTCACACAAGAAAAAGGCTCGTTTCCATTCAGCCTACATTTCACTTCTGTGTCTGAGACCCGTAAAAGCTGTAACCCCCCCCCCCCCCCCCCCCCCCCCCCCTACCCCCTACCCCCTACCCCAAGAGCTGGAAATCAGTAGAAAAGGTGAGGAACAGTTGGTTGGTTACCTGTTTTTCAGGCGAGCTTTCAGAAAGTGTCGTCCGAATGGCGCCATTGCTCCTGCTCGAACCCTCAGTCAGTCAGGCTGAAGCTGTCAGTCCCGGTCCATGGCGAGGAGCGGCACAGTTAATCTCTCAGCCTGGGCTTTGTGAGCGGCAGTACTCTCGGTGGGAAAACTTGTAGAAGTTGTGGAGGAGTAACAGCAGGGCAGGCTAGTTAGCAGAGGGACGTCCCATAGCGCCAGAGGGAGGTGACCTAATGGAGGGCTGGAAACAGAGCCGAGCCAAGCCGAGCCTCACAATGAGCCTCAGCACCTTTACCTGCTGTAATGAGCGCCTTCGTGGAAAATAACGACAATGCAAAGAACGGGTAATACCTAATGTTCTCGTATTAGCGCCAGAGCTGCACACAAGTATGGAGTTAATAGGTTTACGGCACTTTATGGCCACTAATCTCACCCTGCCCTCCTCCAAGCTGCACTAAGCCGTTCAGGGGCTAAAATCTCTGGTGCTGAATTGGCCTCTAGGTCCTTCCTTGCCTGGTGAAATGGTCCTGGAAAGGCCATGGAAAGGCTCTGGTGTATGGTTATTTTAACATAGGTCCAGTGGGATAAGCCAAAGAACCACATTTCAGTACCTTTCTGCCTTTTCTAGGCGTGTAGAACAGTGCTGGAGCTGAATTAAGCCACCAACGCTAGTTAAGGTACATATACCAGTAGAATGGGTCATATTGAGCCCCCATCCTGGACCCAACAGTAGGTTAGTCAAATCTTTTGTTGGCTTGATTTTCATTATTTTTTTATTATTTTATTGTTCTTTTCTTCATAAAATTAAATGCTTATTCTAACAGGATGCCTACCAGAGGCACATCTCAATTTAAAACTAAATGGTGTGCTAATGTTTAAAAATTAATTAAAAATGAATTCAAATAAATGTATTAACATTTATGCTTCTGCTTGTTATTGTTACAGTTTGTTCTAACCCGTAAAAACAAGATAAATACAGTTATTAAAGGCATTTTTTCAAACATTTAATAGACATTAAACCTAAAAACAAATAGAAATTCAGCTAGAAACAACATCTGTGCCCAAAGTAATGCTATACGCATTAAGAGAAGTGTTTAAAGTCTAATATAACCCATTTTGTTGAGTTTAACCCCTTAAAAAGCCTAAAAAAGTGTTATTACAAACGTCAATTACCAGAGAATAGCCCCACCAGTTTGTACAGACGTCCCTGTAGCTACTAAGTAAAACACCTTAGTGTGTAATAAGCCTTGGAGTGTTTACAAGCTAGCTAGTTTAGCTAAATATCCACTGGAATGCTTAATGCTAATATTAGTAAATTACTACACTTCATTTCATTTTCTACAATAAACTTATAGACAAATTTAACAAGGGCTTCAGCTGCCAGCGACCCTCCAGCAGGACAAACATGATAACTTCCTAGCAAGCTCAGAAAAATCCAGCTCATAAAAGTGTTTTACTTAAAAATAAACTAATTTCAAGTAGTTTTACATAATAGTAAGTAGTAAACTGTATAATTTAAACTTCAGATTACTTACAAATCAATTAATAATTGTGTTAATACAGTATACTTAGAAACCATTTACATTTCAGTTACAAATAGGCTACATTAAAAAAGACTACAAATACCAGTAACCCACCCAGAAAATGACCATTATACCTTTCTAGCATGCTAACACTAGCTAAACTATAAGGGCCCCATCTTAACCCTGTACAAAGCGCGCCGCAATGCTTTTTGCTATCTTACACCTCGCGGACATCGAGGCGTCTGTTTTCATGCCTTCTGTCTGCGTCCTTTAAACAGCAAACGCTGCTTGCGAGTTTATCTACGCTGATGGGCATGGTGGTCTCGTAATGAGGTGTGTTCAGGTAGATTTCTGGCGTGTTGCTTTCTTGTCAGCGGAAAACACAGGAGCACCACTGACTGAAAACAACCTAGGCAGACATCAACAGTCAGACGTTCGTTGCTATCTTGGCAGTGAATTGTCAACACAGGTGCGTGCCCACCACGCGTACACCCCCGATTTGCACCATTCACCATTACATCACTACATTATATTAATGTGGTTACTGCACTGTTACATTACACATAATTCATTCTGTATATTACATTATATCAATGTAATTACTGCACTGCAATCACTTTTCTAGTACTTCTTATTTATATAATTGGGTTATATTATGTATATTATAGCTGTATTTATTAATATAGCTGTATTTATAGTCAGGTTTATTGTTTCCTATTTGCCACTTCTTACTACTATTTTAAGTGCCTTTATTATGCTGCTCTCTTGTTTGATTTTGCTGCTGTAAAAACTGACTTTCCCCGTGGGATAAATAAAGTGATCTATCTATCTATCTATCTATCTATCTATCTATCTATCTATCTATCTATCTATCGATCTATCTATCTATCTATCTATCTATCAATCTATCTACCTATCTACCTATCTACCTACTTATCTATCTATCTATCTATCTATCTATCTATCATTCAAAAAGCAATCCACCAAAGTCAGGCCGCACCTTGCTCTTAAAGACAATGGCAAGTGACACGCTGATTGGTTTATTGCACATCATGCCTAAAACACACCCATGATTCAGAGACTTAGTACATGCCTTTTGCGAGTTTTGAGCTGTGCAAGATTTACTTTTCCTGTTGTTACGATAGCAAAGACACACTGACACACCCTAAATCAAGATGGCTAAAATAGGGCCCTAGGTCTCTCATCAACAGGTTTCACTTAATAGTAGGTAGTGCTCACCCTTTCCTGTCAATTGTGACTCCTCACTGAGGCCTGTAGTAAAGCTGTTTAACCAACTGCTCTAATCAGCTTCCTCAGGTGCTGTTAATTATGCTGACTGACATGTTTAGGTGCAGTTCATTAATGCTGATTATGAACGCATTGGCTGGCGTATTACTGTAACATAATCAGGAACCCAGCAGCTACCCCAAAACTCCCCAGCAGTGTAAAAACACCCCTGCAAAATGACCCAAAGTGACCCAACACTGTAGATTTACTTACTGCACCGCAATAAACTCTGCAGGTGATCATCCTACACTTTAGGTGCTCATTTTATGATGTAGATTCTCATTCAGAAATCTACCTATCCGTTCTCCATTTTACTCAAGGTAGTATTTACACAAGGGAGGTTTAGTTGTGCACGTGTTCTTGCAGTAATTACGCTGAAATGGTGACTTAAGCCACAAGGACTGTACTGTGGTTCAGACCACAGTCTGTGCAATTGTAAAGCATTGTCAGAGTATTAAACCTTAAATCTGGAGAGTTGTTAGTGGTATTTTCCTGCTATACAGCAGTGATTAGATAATTAACTAGATTTTAGGGTATATTGTGAATAACATTTACGTTGGATTTGCGTTTTGTTTTTAATGATTCATTTATTTGGATGTCAAGGAAAGACAGGACAAACTCATAAGGAGTATCAGGTAAAAGTTTAGTCTGTTTGTTTCTGTGAGCTTCAAATAAGAAAAAAAAAGCCAGTTATAGTGTATCTTCTATCTGAGTGCATTAGATCATTTCTTATGCATGTAAAATATTCATGTCCCCTGTTTACCACCTTCAAACAGAACTAATGCAAATAACCCAGTACCTTACTTCCTCCTCTTCGTCATTTCTCCGTCAGTGTCAAAGCACAAACCCCGTCGAGCGCCTCACCCCCAAAAAAGGAGAAATGCGTACATCAGATGATCGGGTGTAGAAGTTTTGACGTCAGTTGCCAAAGCGGCCAAAGTGGTGTCATCTGATGGCGTCACAAGCAGGACGGGGGAGCTGATGGAGAATAGAATAGTCGGGGGAGGATGGGGTGAGCTGGAGAGGGGTAGGGGGAGGTGTGATGAAGCAGCCCCTGTGACATCACTCCAGTGCTTATATACTGGGGGGAATGGAGCCCACCAGTCCTCAGTCGATTCCTGAACAAGCTGAGAGAACGCAGAGAGAGCGACAGGCTGGATAAGAAACCAAGAGCCTGCTGGACCACTTTCTCTCTCCGAACTCATCTCCATCCCTCTTTCTCTCCTTCTCTGTCTCTCGCCCTCACTCTTTATCTCTCTCCCTCGTCCTTTTCCACTCTCCCCACTCTTCTCTCCCTTCTTGACCTTTAACCTTATGGACACGGGCCTAGCCTAAAGGTGTAAGGTCTGCAGGATTGTCAGCAAGATGCAGGTGCAGTTAACCAGCGTGGTGCTCCTCTGTTTGATCTGCAGCGGACTATGCTCAGGTAAGCACGTCAGTCACTGCGCAGGCAGGCAGTCCGGAGCTTTCTTTCACACCTGATTCATCCCATTAGAACATTATTTCGACACTTTAGAAGCTGAGATCCTCACTTAAACTTAAAGTTACACCATGGGAAACTCTGTAAGTATACTGTGCATAGGATTGATAGCACTTTGCAGGACAGGCAATACAGACTGCTTAGTTTGGTCATAGTTTTTATTACAAAGATCCTGTGGATTCATGTCTTTTGGAGGTACCCTGAGTGTTAAAAGCAAGAAATGTAAGATTATATTACATTATATTTACACTATATTTAATGTAATTGTTTTTTGTTTAATTCCATTTAGTGTTGTACATACTTTTCCTTAAGAAATGGATCATATAAGTTAGGTGCATATTAAGCCTTCATCTGTATACTTATGAGAAAGTAGAGAGAGTCAATCACAATAACAGTTAGCTTATTGATTTGTGTCCTGATGAAATGTGAGTACCATTGATATTGACTCCCATTTCAAAACTCTGCATTTTCCCCTGCAAAACAGCCGTATATAGGAGACATAGACAATTTGAATAGAAAAAGACATAAAAGATGTGGCTGAAGGTCTGTAATGTGTGTTTCAGTGTAATTGCAATAATGCAATGCTCACATCTCCTGGAAACTTGTGGCTCCTAATTAAAATCCCAGAGAAATCCACTGCGTCTTTACGACTGAGAAATTGCTCACGCCTGCTTATCGAGCATGTCCCGCCAAGCTGGAATCAGAGCTCCTTCATTTGATTTGCACTGATGTAAGAAGTGCAGAGGGAGTTATTACTAGTGCTGGAGGATCTGAACTGAAGATGCTTCAGAGGCAATATTTACACGGGCCTTCTTCATCATTATCCTGATTCGCTTAAGCTCATTTTGTTTAGCTAGCATTGCTACAACCTAATCCACAAGCAGGGCCTGCCTGTAAATAACTATGGCTGTTATTTCTTTCATTCCATCCAGATGTTGACGAGGGAAAGGAGGCGATGGAGGAGGAGATGCTGAGCAGTCTCTTCACCTCAGAGGTACAGTGATGTTTTTTTTGCACCTGTTTGCAGAGACTCACCAGTTCAGGCTGGTGGACCTTAAAACATGTGGAGTTTCAAGGGTAAAGGAAAATAAAGAAAGGTCTCAGAAGTACACAGGGTTTAGGGGCAGGACAGATGTTAACAGTGAGAGTAAGTTTAAAGCTGGCTTAGGCATCGGCAGGGAGTCTCACATCTATTGAACTGCCCTTTGACAGAAGGACACACAGGCTAACCTTACTGTGGGCCCTCATGACTTTAATAGATCTCTATTCAGGATTTTTTCAGACCAATATAGATGGAGAAAAGCTTCTAAACATTAGAAATGAGACGAATTAGTAAATAATATTTGAATATTTGTGTACAGAGCGGGTTCTTATTTATCCGAAATACTTCAGAACCTTTTTCTTCCAATATATGAGCTGTTAAAAATACATAGTGAAAGAGTACAATAACAGATCCCCCAATGATTTTAAGAGACCTCTGCTGGAAATATATTCCTTTCCAGTCCCCACAATGGCCAGAAAATGAATCCTGAACGGTTCAGTAGCAAAGCCTAATAGGAACTACCATAGTATCAAACTACTCGTTTATGGACGATTTTACTGATCAGTATCTTACAACACTTCATTAACTGGCTTATTGACAATTTACCCCAGTTTACTAGACTCTGTTTTAGGACACCTACAGATACAGAGCAATCATTGCTCTTACGCAATGCACGACCAGTGGCACTTAAGCCAAGTGCAGTGCAATCAAACTAAAATGAAATGCAGAGCTTCACGGCCCATTGGTGAGCGAGGTGACATGCCTTTTGCTGTGATGAGGCACAGCTGTCTGATGTTGGTCCATTGACCATCGTTTTACAATAGCAGTTGCAAGTGGAGGCTGCGGCGGACGAGCCTAATAATACAGTGCTTTACTGAGCTTGCGTTATTTTCTAGACATATTCAATTTTAAACCAAAACCAAAAGCAGATGCAGATGCTCTAGTGAATGGAATCCAATGAAGAGGCACATTTTTACTTAATGGATTTATGAAGCTTATGAAGCACTTTGTTCAGCACCTGCCCATTGATGTCTATTGGGTTCTCTTTTGGCACGTTTTTCTGTTCATTTTTAAGTACAGCAAAATTATTGGCCATGATAATCCACTATAAACTAAAGACACAGCGAATACAGATCATCTTGAAAATAGGAGACTACCCCTTTAACCCCACTAATTGATTTATATTGAATGTTCATAAGAGATACGTAATTAAATAGGCCATCAACTGGTCTGCGGTCTACCAGCCATCCAGTGTATGAGAGGACTCAAGGGAATGTAGTAAATGCAGTCAACCCGAGGTTTGTTCCCCATCCCTCGTCTCGCAACTGGAGACAAAGCCATCCGTCATGCTGAACAAATTCCCCCTCTCTCAGTCAGTCCTAATTCTGAGTGGAAATCTTTTTCCTGTGCTTTCTTAAAGCAATCTAATTGGATAGAAGTGATTGAGGAAGTTGCAGGATATTTTAATTTCCACCATGTTTCTTCTTATCATTCCGAGAGCACTTTATTATTTGCGTACGCTCCACACAGTCAGTCATGCTAAATTGGATTTCTGGACCCCAAGCCAAACTTAAATGAAGTTGGGCTGCTCCTGTGAAAGCCGTAAATCACTCAAGGCCGAGCACAGGAAACTGAACGCAGGCAGGGAAATGTGTTTAATCCACTACAAGTGAATTTTAGCCGCAACAATCATTTGTTCACCTAATAAGCCTTCTGTTAGCTGCGGCAAACCGCAGTGCTGTTGCAGAGTCCAGAATCACCATGTTTTATGATGTAGAAACACATCTCAAGTGCTGTGCTTTGTAACGATGCATGTGCAGCACTGACTTCTGCTTGTGCGTGCAGGTAAAGCAGAGCAGACACAGCGCCCCCCTGTGGCAGCTGCCTCTGCAGAACATGTGCAGGATGCTGGGGAGCATCAGTGAGTCGGGGCAGGACTGGACCACAGAGGAGATACAGACAGTCTATGAGCAGAGACTGAGAACAGCCCTCAGCCAAACCCTGCAGGACCTGTACAACCTCCAAGCTCTCTGCAGAGTACTGCACCCCAGAGAGGTGAGAGAAAATAGGAGAGGGAGAGGGAGAGTGAGGTTTGCATAAATGATTCTTACTTTAATATCATAACCAAAAAACTGTGATTTTTATATTACAAAAGAAAACAATTCATTTTATATCAAAATTCAGAAGAAAAAATAATTTTCAGACCCAGAAATTAGAATCAGAAAAGGGGCATTGACCAAGTAAGACACTGCGATATACACAGTAATAAAGAATGTATTACACCTCACTTCAGACCTCAGAACACTAACTCTTATTTTATCCATATGGAAATATTAAATGTTATTTATCAGGAGGAATAGATCAATAAACATGAAATCATATTACATTATATCATATTACATTAAAATGAAAAGTCATAACATTACTTTATTTACTTTTATATATGTACTGTACTTTTATATGGATATGGTACTTTTAGATATGTACAGCACTTTTATGTATGTAGAGTACATGGGATGTAGCTGTGTAGATGCAGTAGTCATATATGCATAGTACTTTTAAATAGATACAGTACTTTTATACATTTATAGTGGTTTTATACAGATTTTTATATATATACACTTATACATAATGTATATGTATATATATATATATGTATATATATATACAGCACTTTTATATAGATACGGCACTTTTATATATGTTCATCACTTTTATATAGCTATAGCACTTCTATATAACACAGTACTTTAATATATACAGTACTTTTATATAGATAGAATACTTTATATATTTAAGGTGCTTTTATGTAGATACATTACTGCCATATATGTGTAGTAGATACTTAGTAGTACTTTTATGTAGAGACAATCCTTTTACATATGTATATAACACATGTACAGTATCTTTATATATATATATATATATATATATATATATATATATATATATTTTTTTTTTTTTTTTTTTTTTTTTCATATATGTACACTACGTTAATAAAGGGACAGTACTTTCGTATATGTACAGTACATCTATAGGTAATATAGTACATACAGTATATATATGGTAAGCGTCTATTTGCCAGAAAACAATGACTAACATTAGAATAAATACAAATAAACAAGGAAATGAAACACATTGGCATTTGATGTGTGTGAGAGTGTTAGCTTAACTATTCCACTACTCCAAGGCTCTCCTTGAGGAAGGTCAGTATTTCCAGATACCATCCAGTACCTAGTTTATGTAATCAGTCTTTCGTTGCAGTAAATCAGGTGAGCTTGTGTAGGAGCTGAACAAATCCGTACAGTGGCCGGAGTTCACAGAGTCAGCAAGCAAACCCATGATCATCTAACCTACACATAAATAACACATTCTGACTGTCTCTGTATTTATGCTTATTTCTATTGATTTGTATGATTTGTATTGATTTGGTCCCCTCAAAGATACAAATGCATGTTCACACATACGCACACACACCTGCTCCCTCCCACTCTGCACATCTAACCTTTACACACATTTTTTTTAAACAACAGCACAGCAGGGCCTAAACAGTCCTTTAATTTTAGTGTGAATCCTCAGCCGATAAGTACACACTCTGCCACACACACACATAACACTCAGGCGCTCTTCAGACCAGCTCGGAGCAGATGAGTGGTCCGAACACGGCGCACTGCATTAGCTGCATCACACCCTCACACACCTGCCTTCTTACCACACCAGCTCGGCACCTGCATGCTTCACCGCCACTGATTTCAGCGTCTCTTTCCTACTGTGCGTCTTCTTTCAGCTTCACTACGGAGAAGAATACTTGGAACTTGATCAGGACAGCGAGAACCCGCTGAAAAGGAAATCTCCATACATTCTAAAGAGGCAGCTGCACACCAACAAAGCAAGAAGGCCGTACATCCTGAAACGAAGCTCATTTTACTGACCCCTGTGTCCACAAATAAAAGAAAAGACAGTTTACGCTCTGTGAATACAGTGTGTGGCTATTTTCACAGTAGTATCATCTAAAGAGTAATATGAGTATACGATATTCATTTTGGGTTTGCTTTAGCACTTTGTCCTGCCACATATCTGTCCCATGTCATCTTTTGTTGAGGGACAGTCTATGTAAATAAACTCAGCAAGCAAATACTGTATACTGTTTCTGTCAAAGGTTATTATATTTGTTCAATGTACATTTATTTTTCTTCTGATGTAATTAAATGACACGTCTTTCAACTATTCAAGACATGCACATCATTATTTGGCTAATACGCTTATGTACAATCCACAGTCCCTCTTCTTCCATAGTTTTCCCTGGAGATCAGAGTTAGTCCAAACGGCAAACTTTCAGTTTCACTTTCAGTTGAACAGATGTGTTACTACTTATATGAATGAAGCACGGTGGTGAAGTTCACTGATTAGCATATAGATGACTGTTTGGTCACTGTTACACAAAAATCTCAATTTGTGCCATTATGTGAATCTGGCTGTTGTTCTATCATAATGAATAGACCAATAGAAATGCTCCAAAATGACTTGGAATAAAATGGGAATTTGTGATTTTAGAGATACACTACATGGATGGATAAAAGTATTGGGACACACCTCTTAATCATTGAATTTAGATGTTTCATATAAGTCCCATTGTCACAAGTGTGTAAAATCAAGCCCCTAGCTATGAAGTCTGCCTTTACACACATTAATGAAAGCAGGGGTGATTCTAAAGACAATTCTGAATTCTGAAAACTCTGAATTCCAGCGTGGTTCTGTATGTAGGTGTAATGCGAAGGTGTCCCAATACTTTTGTCCAGATAGTGTAAATGGTTTTCATGTGACAGCGACAACCTGCTGTCTTGGTCCTTCTACTCAGTGTTACTGAATTCACTATTTTATGAATGTTATGAATTTTGACTCATTCTGCCTAGTTCTGATGCAGACTACACCTTGAGCAAAGATCAGAATCCCACAGAACATCAGCATCAACTCCATCAGTCTGCATCTGCAATGATCAGGAAAATAAAAACACTAAGATCAAGCTCATCCTCATTTAACCCATCCATGGCAGTTAAGGCCCACACCCAGAGCGGTGGACAACCACCTCAGTGTACAGGGAGCAGTTGGGGATTAGGTGCCTTGCTCAAGGGCAGCTCAACTGTGAATGTTGAGGGAAGAGAAAGCACTGTTCCTCCACCCCTTAGTGTAGGTGAGCAAACTGCTTCAAGCTCTAACCTTTCTTTAACCTTTAGGGCATTGCTGGAGCGACGTCATAGAAGAACCACTTTTAAACAATGCTTTTCTGTGGAGATTGGACCCGTATAACCTGTAGGTGTGCATTTTAACACCTGCATCAACAATAGGTGCACCTTAAAGTAGCTGAGTTTATTAATTGGAGTGTGCCAAGTGTGCCAAGATTCAATACATAGATGGGCTTCTAAAAATTAACATCGTACAGCAGTGATTGCTATCAGAGTAGTTAGACCCATTAGCTCACATTATTATTATTATTATTATTAATATATGATATTGGGTCCCTACTTCACATTAGAATAGGTTCTTTACTAGGTAGGCCTAAACGTCTGTATTGGGCAAAGGGCAATGTTTGTCCTAAAATGCTTTATTTTACAACACAACAATAAATAATAATAATAATAATAAGTATGTAAATAGACAAAAGTATTTGGACACGTGCTCATTTATTGTTTCTTCTGAAATCAAGGGTATTAAAAAAGAGTTTATCCTGCTGTTGTTGAAGTAACTGTCTCTACTGTCCATGGAAGAAGGCTTTCTACTAGATTTTGGAGGAGCACTGCTGTGAGGGTTTGATTGCATTCAGCGACAAAAGCAGTAGTAAGATCAGGATAACAGATGATCACCATCCCACCTCATACCCAACTGCTCCAGAGAGTCCTATTCTTTTCGCAATACTGCGCTTCAGGGACTAGACAAGCTGTGTGTGTATCTGTCAGCAATGGATGCATCTTAAAGTAGCTAAATGTATTCATTAGAAGGGTCGTCCACAAACATTTGGATATATAGTGTAAGTTAGATATTATCAAAATATGTCTTTGCTTCCCCGTCACGTGGGGGGTGGGGTGGTGGTGGGGAGGTTGGGGTTAGAATAATTCTCAGGTGGGCCAACTTAAACACCCCCATGGGCCACACTTTGGGCAGCTCTGTTCTATACCAATTAAAGCTTTTTGTCCCCTATAATTATAGATTCAGGCTAAGAACAACTCGGGAACCTAATGTTTAAGTGGAGAACATCCTGTTCCGTAGTCATGTGATTATCGGCAGGCCAGTAATGTAAGAAGGATTTACACAACCAGTCAAAGGTTTGGACACACCTACTCCAAAAGGGTTCTGCTTCAGTTCACGAGTTTTCTCAGTTTAGTATGACAGCAAAACAGCCAGAAATGCTTGTAAATGTGTAAAACGCATCAAAACTCTTCATAAGGAGTCCCGGGATGCTACATATGCTGCCCTGTAAAACATAGTAAAGTCAGGTCAAAAGCTCTAGAGTGGCACAACGATCTAACTGCCTGCTCATGAAGTGTGAGGAGACCATAAGTAGAAATCCCAGAAAGGGCTCAGAGCCCCATTGTCAAAAGCCTCCCTGTCTGGACAGGTCTAAATAAGTTCATATACTTTATGTCCAAATGTTTTTGGACACCCCTTCTAATGAAGGCATGTAGCTACTTTAAGCTGATGCACACACACAGCTTGTCTAGCCCCTGTAGAGAAGTACTGCCAATACAATAGGACTCTCTGGAGCAGAAAAACAACAAGAACCAATTAGCCCAATGCTGCATGTCAGGCCTGGGCTAGAGGGGTATAAAGCAGCAGTGGTACTGTGTTTTTCTCTGGAATGATGGATGGTGCTCCATCCAATACTTTTGGGATGAGTTGGGGATTTGGGGACAATGATGAGGGGAGGTGGTGATCATCCAACATCCTAACCTCACAGCAATGCTCCTCCAAAATCTAGTAGAAAGCCTTCTTCCTTGGTCAGTAGAGTCAGTTACTCCAACACAAGCAGGATCAGCTCTTTTTTAATGCCTTTTTTAATGACTTCAGAAGAAACAGTGAATTAGCAGGTGTCCCAAAACTTATGTCCACATAAAGTACATCAGCTTTACTGTTTATAGTTATCTCAGAAACACATTTCAGGCTTCTAAGCATAAGCCTTGAAGTGAAAGAAATGTGACTATAGTACTTCAACTCAACCAGGCCTTCCACTCCAGCAGTGAAAGTCTTCAGTTTCACAGTGTGTGATGCTTTGCAAGGCCTGGATAGTCTTAAAGGCGTTCAAGAGACAACAACCAAATCATTGATTTTACCCCCCTTTGCCTCTTTACCCCTAATCCCACAAAAAAGAAGAATCGTTACCTCCTTGCCGTGCACTTGATCAACACCTAGACCTGAAATCAGCATGGCAGTACTGCAGGCATCAGCAGCATTCAGTAGGCCACACTGCTCACAGCTTCTTCACTACATCAAAAAGACTGGGTTATGTGTACGTCAGAAACCTTCAGGCCATCCGCAGTGGTTGAACACACTGTATCTTACATAAGCTATAGTATGTGTCCAAAAGTTTGCAGACACTTGCTCTTTGAGCTACCCCTCTAGCTGATGCTTGGCTTGGGACTGATGGCATTGCTTTTCTAAGGAGATTATACAAGCTGCGATTGAGCAACTATCTCAGCAATGGGTGTCTAGTAGATAAATTTACTCATTAAAAGGGGTGTCCAAGTACTTTTGGACGCATGCTATATTTTATTAAGTCTTCCTAAATTCAATACAAAGGCCTTAGATGAAGCACCTACTGTCCAAACAGCCAGTTTACAGCAGAGATCCCTATCAGACTATCAGTGAGAAATTTAATAATCTGTTGACCAGCAAAAGCAAAACCTCATTCAGGCCTGAACTTCAGTGCACATTTCACTGATCTTTACTGTACAAAGTTTTCCACTGTAATTAGAGCATTTCTGAATGAGACGCCAATCATTAGGCTTTTATTTACACTGATAATGAAAGCCTATCAATATGTTTGATGATCAGTAATCGGTCACACTCCACTGGCTGTTTGTGCTGACCTCTCTTTAATTACCGTAATGGTGCAGACAGAGCTCTCTTTTCATTGCTTTAATTAACTACTGCTAATTACATATACCAGTGCAGCGAAGTAATTAGAGGGGAGGACAAAAACATCAAAAATATAATGAATTAATAATATAATTAATGCATTCGCTTACCACAGGCAACAAATACATACAGGCCTATAACATGATTCATATTAACATCAATCCTTTTTTATCTTTGACTCAACAAATAAAAACGCAGCATTTCTGAAATTCCCCTGAAATGTTCCCTTGCCCTTGCTGACCAGGAGATGGCAATAGAGAAACACAAGAGGAGGAGATGTAGGTCTCTAATGCAAGATATAGGCCCCAACACAGAGCTGATATGGCTCAGTTTATTTCAGCAAGACAGGTGTAACCATTGTGTATTGTTAAAATAATAATTTATGGGTAATAGAAATCAGTTGGCTGTTGTTTGTATTCATTAGTGTTTGCAGTCATTTTGCTGAATTCTGAATTAATTGCATAATAAAACATTTTTACCTTAAAATAACAGCTTTCAAATCATTGTGATGCTCCACTGAACTGTAAGGGAGAATAGCACCTGTATTGTTGCTACTCTGAGCTTGCCATGTTTGTTACCCTGGCCTTACCACTGGGAGGTAACAAGCTTGGTTCCTTAGTGAGTCCAATAAAGCATTATGGGCCTCACTCTCTCTTTTTTGTGGATGAGTAGGATGGTGCTCCCTTTCCCAACATAACTCAGCAGCACAATGCTAACCTATGTGGGCACCTGTTAGCCGACTGAACTGGAGGCTAGTGTTATCCTCCAAGCACATTTATCATTATACTGTGCGTTGGTCTGTCCAATGATTGCTGCCAGACAGCTATCAGCTGTAGCCAATCATGATCACTAACAGGAAGCGGTTAAGAGTTAAGAGGTGGTCTCGAACCTTGTTCTTGGGAGGTAAAAAATAACGATCAGCTCCTCTGTATATGCCTGACCCTGTATGTATAATTATGACCCTGTGTTGATTTCAGTAGTAGAGTAATGTGTTATAGCATTTTCCACAAGTATGACTGAAATCAACACAAGGGTCATAATTATACATACAGGGTCAGACAGGCCACACATGCTTTGTTCACTTTCAGTGCTGGTTCTCAATCTCGCAAAAGAAATGCATGCAACTGTGTCCTTCTTGAGATTGCCTCAAAATTTCTCTTCCCAACAGTAGGCAAGAGATTCCCTATTTTCCTCCCCAATTTTAGATTACCCAGATTACCCAACCAAACCGTTAGTACTCTCCCCCTAATCCGATATATTGCTCCCGACACTGGGAAAGTGAGGACTGACACATGCATCCTCCAACACATGTGCTTCCAGCCACCACCTCTTTTCAAATTACTTCCAATGCAACATCACTGGGCAACCAATGTGCTCAGAGGTAAAGCCAGGTACCCAGCTCTGATGCTTCGGCTAGCAGAAGATGACAGTGATGTGGGGAGAGACATAGCCATTTACCCCCCATGGTGAGAACGAGGCCAATTGCCTTGGTCTTGGAAAGTAAAAATTAATGAATCAGCACCTCGGAATCTGTGTTGATTTCAGAAACCCCACAAAATCAAAACTTGTGGAACCAATTCTTATGTATTTCTATTAAAGATATACAGTGGGGGAAAAAAGCATTTAGTCAGTCACCAATTGTGCAAGTTCTCCCACTTAAAAAGATGAGAGAGGCCTGTAATTGACATCATAGGTAGACCTCAACTATGAGAGACAAAATGAGAAAAAAAATTCAGATTCAGTCTGATTTTTAAAGAATTTATTTGCAAATAATGGTGGAAAATAAGTATTTGGTCAATAACAAAAGTTCATCTCAATACTTTGTTATATATCCTTTGTTGGCAATGACAGAGTTCAAATGTTTTCTGTAAGTCTTCACAAGGTTGGCACACACCGTTGCTGGTATGTTGACTCATACCTCCATGCAGATCTTCTCTACAGCAGTGATGTTTTGGGGCTGTCGGCGGGCAACACGGACTTTCAACTCCCTCCAAAGGTTTTTTATGGGGTTGAGATCTGGAGACTGGCTAGGCCACTCCAGGACGTTGAAATGCTTCTTACGAAGCCACTGCTTTGTTGCCCTGGCAGTGTGCTTGGGATCATTGGCATGCTGAAAGACCCAGCCACATTTCATCTTCAATGCCCTTGCTGATGGAATACATGGCCCCATTCATTCTTTCATGTACATGGACCAGTCGTCCTAGTCCCTTTGCAGAGAAACAGCCCCAAAGCATGATGTTGCCACCCCCATGCTTCACAGTTGGTATGGTGTTCTTTGGATGCAACTCAGCATTCACTGTCCTCCAAAAACAAGTTCTACTTTCGACCATAAGACATTCTCCCAATACTCTTCCGGAACATCCAAATGCTCTGTAGCAAACTTCAGACGCACCCGGATATGTACTGGCTTAAGCAGGGGAACACGTCTGGCACTGCAAGATCTGAGTCCCTGGCGGCGTAGTGTGTTACTGACGGTAGCCTTTGTAACGTTGGTCCCAGCTTTCTGCAGGTCATTCACTAGGTCCCCCCATGGGGTTCTGGGATTTTTGCTCACCATTCTTGTGATCATTTTGACCCCACGGGCTGAGATCTTGCATGGAGCCCCTGATCGAGGGAGATTAGCATTGGTCTTGTAGGTCTCCCATTTTCTGATTATTGCTCCCACAGTAGATTTCTTCATACCAAGCTGCTTGCCCATTGCAGATTCAGTCTTCCCAGCCTGGTGCAGGTCTACAATTTTGTTTCTGGTGTCCTTCGACAGCTCTTTGGTCTTCACCATAGTGGAGTTTGGATTGTGACTGTTTTAGGTTGTGGGCAGGTGTCTTTTATACTGTTAATGAGTTCAAACAGGTGCCATTAATACAGGTAATGAGTGGAGGAAAGAGAAGCCACTTAAAGAAGAAGTTACAGGTCTGTGTTTGTTTGTAGGTGACCAAATACTTATTTTACACCATTATTTGCAAATAAATTCTTTAAAAATCAGACAATGTGATTTTCAGAGTTTTTTTTTTTCTAAATTTGTCTATTATAGTTGAGGTCTACCTATGATGTCAATTACAGGCCTCTTTCATCTTTTTAAGTGGGAGAACTTGCACAATTGGTGACTGACTAAATACTTTTTTCCCCCACTGTATGTTGGATGATATCCACCGCACCTCATCCCCACCTCCCCAACTTATCCCAAAGGTATTGAATGGAGCACCATCCATCAATCCAGAGGACACAGTGGAGCTTTACTCCTCTCTACTGGCAGGGTGCCAATAGGTTCATGTTGTTGTTATTTCCTCCTATTGGTCTATTGGCAATACTTTTCTTCAGGGACTCGACAAGCTGTGTGTTTGTGCATTTGCACATCTGTGTCAGCAATGGATGCAACTTAAAGTGCTTGAATGCATTTATTAGAAGGGGTGTCCATAAACACTTGAACATATGGTGTATGAAAACACAATGTGGCAAAAAAAAAAACATCTAAGACATCTGAAATCTAGGTGTCTAGGAAAGGTCAGACTAATCACTGCCAATTCATCAATAAACATCAATTAATTTGATTATCTAATGCATTAGAATTGATTAATCAGCCCTGCATGTTTAATATTAGAGGTATTTAGCTGACACTCATCTAGAGAGGCTTATATTTGAATTACTATATTTGTCTTATATTTGGCGCACTAGAGTCTTGTGTCTTGGTGGGGTGTTTTTGTTTTTCCCCTTTCATCCCAATTTGGTATTGCCGATTAACACATCCATCCCCCTAGCATTAGCAATGCTCCTGACGCTAGCAGGGCAAGGACTTAACACATCCTTAACACATGTGAAATCAACCACTGCCTCTTTTCGAACTTCTGCCGATGCAGCATCACCAGGCAGACGTCATGCTTGGAGGACAGTGCCGGGTTCCCAGCTCCACCACACCAGCTAACAGACAGCTGTGCTGGCCATCATCTCTTAAGAGTAATGGGCAGAGGGAGTGCCATCAAATTGTGCTCTCCCTGATTTCGGCTGCTGATGGCAAAGCATCACGGCTCTGGATTCAAACTCATGACCCCCAGGCCATAGTGGCAGCACAATAGACAGCTAAGCCTCTCAGAGCCCCGTGGGTTGGTGTGCTTGCCTCTCTTTCTGGGTTAATGAGACGCTTTCCTGCCTCACGTCTCTCTCTTCTGATGTTTTCCTCAGGAACAGCTTCTATTCTGCACTTGAAAAAGTTTTTTCCTCTAGATTATGTCTTGTTAAATTTACATTACTCTGCCTTCACCCCATCGTCTCTTTTACTCAGTTATTCTCCAGCATACGAGTCCTCACACGATCTCTGCTCACATGTTAGGGGGAAAAAAGTCAACTCTTCCCCACGAGGACAAAGGACATGGACGCGAGCCAGGGAAACATAGTCCTCCCCAGCATCATCTGTTGTGTCCACGCTAGCGCTTCATAATTGTTTTGGCCATGGTCCAGCACTGAGACCTCGCTTTAATTTAGTTCAAAATTTCGGATGGCGCTACAGACTGATGGTTTAAGCTGGCCGCAGGGCCCCGCCACATTCGGGGGGTCCGATGCTAAATGAAAGTCATCACCTTCATCTTGGGCTGGGCAGTGGATCTGGATCTGGAGATAATTGCTTGTGAAGGAATGAGATTAGTTCTCTTTGTACGAAATCTGATTGTATGAATTGGATGATGGTATAACAAGTGTGACCTTGTACTATGACAGCACAGTAAATAATTAGGGCTTGTGTATGGGCAACGGTGGTCGGCTTGAGAGTGGAGGGAGGCGACGAAGTGGCATCATCAGCTCACAGGATAGAGATCTAATCCGACCTACTGTCTGCTCTCAATGAAGCAAATTACACAGACCTTCCCCACAGCAAATATATACGCCCTCCTGTAGCACAAATCTCTCCATCTCTCGCTCGCGCTCTCTCACACACAGAGCCTACAGTGTAACTGTAAGATAGCAGACACCTCTTTATCCTAATCACAGACTGGTTAGACATCTCTGTATTCTAATCACACACTGCTCGTTCCCCTGCGGATTGATACCCTCCCAAGGTGAGTTAACTAACTGTCAGCTAGAGATCAGCTATTGAGACACGGCACAGGCACACTAATAAACGCATGTAGACAATCATGTGAAAACTCCTTTATCAGCTCTGAACACCTGATGCACGTCTGCCACAGTGCGACGTGATTTACACCTTTACTAACACACCCTAGTGAACACTAAACTGCACTTCCTGAAGTGATTCCCACTGCTCGGCAGTTGGCAGACTGTTGCTAATTCGTGCCCTAGGGTGACACACCAGGGTGTTTTAGCTAGGTGGTTGATATGGTATAACGGGTGGTCAAAATGGGGTTGCTAGGTGGTTGCTATGGTGTTGCCTGGTAGTTGCTAGGTGGCTGCTATGGTGTTAGATGTTTGTGTTGCTATGGTGTTGCTAGATGCTTGTTAAGGTGTTGCTAGGTGGTTGCTATGGTGTTGCCTGATTATTGCTAGGTGGCTGCTGCGTTGTTGTTAGGTGGTTTCTGTGGTGTTGCTACGCAGTTGCTATGTTGTGTATAGGTGTTCGCTATGGTGTTGATGGGCAGTTGCTATAATGTTCCTAGGTGGTTGCTATGGTGTTGTTGGATGGCTGCTGTGGTACGCCATGTGGTTGATTGGGTTTTATTTTGTGTTTTATTGTGACTTGAAAAGAGTGCATACATTTTTGCACCCCTTTTCTTTACTAAGGGGGGAAAGTCAGTATGGAAAGCACACGTCAAATCAAAACGCTGTAAAGAAGCACAAATTAGCCCAAAAAATCTGGAGTTGGAACAGTGCCAATATCCAGAAAACTGAGGGATGAGTTAACCAACAAAAATCTGTCAGGGTAATAATAATAATAATAATAATAATAATAATAATAATAAATCAAAACATAAGATGGACAAATCACGTGTCCATCCAAGTATAAGGCAAAACAATTCAACCAGCCAATAAGATTGTTGGACTACTCATACCACTCCTAGGGCCGGTTTTACAATTGCCTCTGCAGTTTAGACCAAGACTAGACCTAATCCATGTCCGGGAATATGGGCGTTTCAGGCATGGATCGACCCCAGTCTTGGGCTAAACTACGAATACAATCCAGGAAGCTCCACTAACATAATGGAGGTTCACTAACAGTGATTCATGTCAGACTGTAATTAATGTGTTGGTATTGTGCTGTGACATTATTACCACCAAAGGGCTAAAATGATCATCAGTAGAGCTTGTTGGAAATCGAGAGAACAATAAAAGTTATTTATGTTCTGATATGGGCCAGTCCTGCAGATCTCTGCACATGAATGTTTAATACAGAAAGCTCTTCATTCACTTTACAACGAGCCTTGTTGGCTGCTTGGTAGTGGCAGGCTTGCTTTGTGCCACTATGTGATGTGTATTCAAATTTAATGACCTCTAAACACGGCCATTTGAAGCTTGTAATAAGTCTCTTTTTTGAAGTATTAGTAAAGATTTGAACCCGAGGGACCCCAGAGCAAGGCTGTAGACCACAAAGCCTGGGGGTGCCACTAAATGAAGCATTAGGTGTGTTGCTTTAAGAGACCTAGTGGTAAAGCAGTGCAGTTCCTCTTAAATGGGGAATGATACTCCAGTTTCCAGGGAGATGGTCTATGCTAGCTGACTATGTTAGTTTAGCTTAGAATTTGTCTTTTTATATTTCCCACACTCGGGTACAGAGAACTCTGCAGGCATTCGTCAACTGAATCATGTCCTTGACAAAAAAGAATGGTGTACACAAACTTTCGCAAGGGCAGGAGCTGAAGTCCCTGCTGACAGAACCAGCTCTAGACTAGCTTTTGCTGGGAGCTGGGTCCAGGCGGTCTAAGCTGGTCTTTGATGGTCAAGGTGTTTGATGGAATAGTTAAACTATTAACATGACTAACTCAACAAAGCTGCTTGATGGGTTTGGTCAAGCTGATCATACTGGTGCACCAGTGTGGTCAAGCTGAACATGCATGCTTGGTCATACTGGTCAACCAGCTTGGTCATGCTACTCATTCTGGTCAACCCCCTTTGGTCTACCAGCATGAGTAGCATCAAGCAGCTTGATTAGGCTGGTCATACTGGTCAACCAGCTTGGCCATGCTAGTCATTCTGGTCAAGCACCTTTGGTCTATCAGCATGAATAGCATCAAGCAGCTTGATTAGGCTGGTCATACTGGTCAACCACATTGGTCATACTAGTCATTCTGGTCAACCACCTTTGGTCTATCAGCATGAGTAGCATCAAGCAGCTTGATTAGGCCGGTCATACTGGTCAACCACATTGGTCATACTAGTCATTCTGGTCAACCACCTTTGGTCTATCAGCATGAGTAGCATCAAGCAGTTTGATTAGGCTGGTCATACTGGTCAACCACCTTGGTCACGCTGGTCTACAAGCTTGGTCATACTGGTTGATTAAGTTGGCTAGGTTGGTCATTCTGGTAGACCAGCTAAACCAAACCAAACTCAAACAAAAACATACCCTAAATGGGTCAAGATCTAAGCTGGACAATCAGGTTAACCAGCTTGACCAGCTTTCAAAATAGCGGTACACTATATGTCCAAATGTTTGTGGACACTCCTTCTAATGAACGCATTCATCTACGTTCAGCAAACCCAATGCTGACATAGATGCGCAAATGCACACACAGTTTGTCTAATCCCTGTAGAAAAGTACCGCCAATGGAATAGAACTAGAGCACATAAACATGAAGCTAGTGGCACCAATGCTGTGGACTAGAGGGGTATAAATCCCCCCAGCATTGAGCTGTGGAGCAGTGGAACTGTGTTCTCTGGAATAATGGTTGGTGCTCCATCCAATACTTTTAGGTGGTGATCATCCAACATCCTGACCTCACTATCTAGTAGAAAGCCTTCTTCCCTTCCCTGCAGAGACAGTTACTCCCAAAATAAACAAGGATTAACTCTCACATTTAATCCCTATTGAACTACATTGCTTTTATAATACAGTATTGCTGTTTATTGCCGGTAAAGTTTGAGTCTTGTGTGCTGTAAAATCTAATGGTACTTTGGCTGCATCCCAAACCACACACTACCACACTAAATCGTATGTAAACATAGTGCACATCAAACAGAAGTGCATTGATCAGTCTGCTATGCAAAGTGTAGAAGTCTGTGTGAGTTTGTATGGGCATGAGAAACAGGCAACCAAATTCTGTGTCCTCCAGGGACAAGTTAAAGTTTTACCCAGGTCTTACACAGCGGCAGGTTAAGCATTTGGAGCCCATCAAAAAGCGCACGACTAGGCCTAATGGTGTAAACTGGTCCCCGACGAGCATTATCGTGATCATGTTTCCTGGATCACTGAGGTAAATGCTATATCACTAACGCTAATTAGTACCACGGGTGTATTTATAAACCTGTATCGGTGGCTAAGCTACTCCGGGTATCTTGACAGGTTTCCTGAAGCTAGACATATTTGGTAGGCCGACCATATGTCCCCCTTTTGGGATGCAAAAACTACATCTGGTATGTCTGGAAATGTGGTCTGATTTCACACCAGCATTTGCTTTGACAAAAGTCCTGGCCTCTCACCACCATACCTGGTCTATATGTACATTTAATGGACAAAAGTATTGGGACACCTGCTCATTCATTGTTTCTGCTGAAATCAATGGTATTAAAAAAAAAACTTCATCCTGCTTTTGTAAGAGCAACTGCCTCTACTGTCCAGGGAAGAAGGCTTTCTACTAGATTTTGGAGAAGTGTTGCTGTGAGGATTTGATTGCATTCAGTGACAAAAGTGTTAGTGAGGTCAGGTTGTTGGATGATCACCACCCGACCTCACCAATAATCACACCAACTCCCTAACTCATCCTAAAAGTATTGGATGGAGCACCATCTATCATTCCAGGGAACACAGTACCACTGCTCCACAGCTCAATGCTGGAGGGCTTTATACTTTAAATAGCTGAATGCATTCATTAGAAGGGGTGTCCACAAACATTTGGATATCATTAGTTTATCATAATTCATGTAACGCTTGTCAGCATCAGTGCAACTGTGTTCATACAGTGTCCAAGCAGTTTAACGCTGGAAAGAGCAAAATTTCAGAAATGGCCAACCCTGCCTCCGCTCTTCTCCACAGCTCTCTCAGCAGCTTTCTCTGGGAAGAAAAGAGGAGGAAATAGAGGGGGAAAGGGCTAATATGGATACCAGCCTTGAGCCGGGCCGTTACAGGGCCTGCTGAAGATGCTGGTTAAACTGTCACTCGGGAGAGGAGGAGGGAGGTGTCCGCAGCAGAGGGGTCTTAAACGAGCTGATTGTGTCTTTTTGCTGGCCATAATTGAAATGACTCCCCCCTTCCCGCACATACGCACACCCCATTGCTCATCCCCTCTGTCCTCTCAGCTTTCTATGCTCTTCCTGCATGTCTCTAGGCCAGAGTTGCTTTGTTCTCTGTGCTACTGCCACTCTCTCTCTCTCTTTCGCTTTCTCTGTCTTTCTCCAGTGCTCTCGGCGACGAGGCGCTTTTAAAGAAGAGCCCAGGGAGAAGAGTTATCTCCACTCTTCACACAGGGAAAACCCCACCATTAATCTTTAATTAAGGCCGTTACAATGGAGACAGGGGCACTGCAGTAATTTAAGAGAGAGAGAGAAAGAAAGAGAGAGACAGAGAGACAGAGAGACAGACAGAGAGAGAAAGAGGGCCACAGCATGATATGACATCAGACACACTGAGACAAAGACAGCCACAATGCAGGAATACACGAGAATGGGTTCGTTCTCCCCTCACCTAAACCACACGTATCCAGCACTGGTTGCAGTTGGTCTGGTGTTCTGTCCATTTGAGCTAACCATCATATTGTCCCACTTAGAGGCTCTGCGTATGCCTGGACCCACAATCATATATTTTGATTATACATGTTTATGTGGTGGAGTAATACTTGAAGGTCTTCGGTTACAGAGCCGTATTTATGATTCTAGTCTCACAGCTACGAGTTTACAAGTTCATAAGCTTGTGTTTTCCCCTTGATTGGCTTTGTTTTCCTGCAGGGAAAAATCCAAGGGCACCAAAAAATGCATGTTTTTAAGGTGCACGTATTTGTCACTGTACTACGTACAGCAAAATGTGTCCTCCACATTTTACCCATCTGTGGTAGTGAACACACACACACATATGCACTAGTGAACTAGGGGAAGTGAGCACACACATACACATACACAAAGCGGTGGGCAGCCAACTCCAGCTCCCGGGGAGCAGAGAGGGTAAAGGGCCTTGCTCAAGGGCCCAACAGTGGCAGCTTGCCGAGCCCGGGTATCAAACCTACAACCCTGTCAGAGCCCGGAGCGCTAACTGCTGAGCCACCACTGCCATTTGATTTCATTGAAAATGCAAAAATGTCCTTTTAAATACACCTGAAATCAGGGGTGGGCAACTAAGGGCCGGAGTACAGCACAGTTTACTAATTCTCCTGCAGAATTCACTTTCTAAACCTGTAAATTAACAGGTGGCCCTCCACGACCAGAGTTCCCCACAGCTGCCCTAACCTGTCGGTGGCCTGTGCATTTAGCTAACGGTAAAATAAACAAATATCACCAACTTACCGATACCACAGTTTAATAGACGGCTAAGTTAAGGACACGATAAGCAGAAAGACAAGTTAATTAACACTGCTAAAGCACTGCTGTTCTATGCAAAGGCTTATGCAAATAAGCTGGCAACCACACAGTGGTTGCTCATGGTCGGCACATCATATTGCGTTGCTAAGAACAGCTGTAGTGGACATAGAAAGGTCTTAATTTTTCTGGACGGTTCTTTCTTTTTTATAGATAACAGGATGTCATAGTGTAGGGTTCTTTAATTCAGAGGTGTCCAGCTAAACCTGGCAATTAACTGATGAGTTGAAACAGGTGTGTTTGAACACGCTGTGCAGGACAGCCGGCCTCCAGAATTGCTTAACAACTTGGTGCATGATTTAGCATCGGTGGATACTGTATAAGCTAGTTAGCTATGTAGGGACATAGTGGTGTGACCCAAAACTAAAGAAGCAAACTTTATACGTTAAGCAGATTAAATGAAACCCGGCTGACTGAGTGGTACACTGCTACTTTACAGAGAGTTCACACTCGCTAAAGAAACCAACTGTAGCATACTGTCAATGTCAGAATGTGATTGATACTTAGGAAATGTTGGATGATAACAGGGACAGACTGTCTTATGCGTGTCATATTGTTTATGTACGCTCCACATGCTCTCGCTGAGAACAAATGAACAAACAGCTTGCCTGCATGCTTACTGAATGCAAATCTCCAGATCTTTCAGGCTGCCATGCCTGAAAATATTAATGATTAGAAAAAGTAACACATAAGCCTCCCATCTTCAGACAGAGTGCAGAGTGCTTATAAATACTCATAACCCATCTGCTGTTGGTCAGCATTAACTCAGATCATAATAATAATAATAATAATAATAATAATGGTAATACTCCGCAATTATTCTGGGTAGGCTCCAGACCCACTGCAACCCTGACCACGAATAAGTGGACCTGTAAATGAATAAATGGGAGTAGGGATTTAGTAGGTGCGTTCTCCCTGTGTCCACATGGTTTTCTGGTTGCTCCCACTTCCCAAAAACACACCTGATAGGTGTATTGGCTTTGCTACATTGCTCCTAGGTGTTATCAGTGAATGGTTGTGTGTAGTACCCAGACTGACTGACACCCTGTCTACGGGATGTTCTTGCTTTGCGCCTAGTGATTCTGTGAAGTCTCAGGAGCCATCACGACCCCCGATTCTGAAAGAAGTGAATAATAATAATAATAATAATAATAATAATAATAATGCTAAATAGGGTGTCATATTAGCAGTTAGTGCGTGTGCCATACAGCTCCAGAAGGGTTGTGAGTTCGATCTGGTCTCTGTGAGGAGTTTGTTATGTTCCCCCCAACAGGTGCTCCGGTTTCCTCCCACCTCTCAAAAACACACATGGAAGGTGAACTGGCTATGCTATATTCCTCCCTAAGGTGTGGTTGAATGGCTGTGTGTGCTACCCCAAGGGACTGACAGCCTGTCCAGGGGATGTTCTTACTTTGTGCCCAGTGATTCTGTGAAGTCTCTGGACTCACCACGACCCTAAACTAGAAGAAATGGATAAGAAATGAATAAGATAATAATAAAAGATATGGCTGTGTTTGGTAGCCAGTGATGAATTGGCGCCTCTTACTGCTCCCAGTAATTCCAGGCATGCTCCGGACCCACCATGACCCTGAACAAGAAGAAGCAGAGAAGATGGATGGATGGATGACCAACATTGCCAACTAGGTGTTTTGGTGAATTGGTGTGTGTGTGTTACCCTATGATGGACTGGCGTCCTGTCCAGGGGATATTCGTGACTTGTACACAACGATTCTGGGTAGGCTCTGAACCACCACATCCCTGAGCAGGAAGAAGCAGCTAAGAAGATGTAGCTGGATTTATTTTGGTGCATAAAGACAAATTGCTGCCTCTCCCTGTAATTTCTTCTTGACTTTTGGAACATTTGGCAGAAAAAATGCATAATTTTAGAAAGAATTTGAATAAAATTCACTTAGCTAGTCACCACTGCTTAATGCTGTCTCGTACAACACACAGGGCTGACGTGCAGGCAGTGGAGGAATCCTTTAGCATGCTGGAGTACTGGGGACCATCCGCTTTAAGGACCTGTCCCATGGAGAGCGAGTGTCATCATACAGTGGTTAATGCTTATAAAACTTTAATGCTTTACTGATGAAAGCTGCGGTGTGGGGACGGTGCGGCGCGCTCCGAGGGGAGAGGCAGGATAAATGGGACTAATTATCAGATGAAGGTGGATCCGGCTGCAGTGCCTGCAGCGTGATGTGTGTGACAGCAGCTGAGGAGAGGCAGATGTAGGTCTTTGCCTAGCGCGCTGCAGAGATGGAGGGGGATTAACCCAGCCCTGCTCTGGGGAGAGCGGCCAGAGCCGGCTACGAACCACCACAGCACCTGCAGCGCTACCGATAAACACCTGCTTATCAGCTTCCCAATCTGTGCTAAACGCTAAATAACTGCCATGAGACATCTTTAATTCCCTTCATGCAGTAATTATCACAGGCCTAGCTTTGCTGCCATTTGTTCTCATTTATTTTTGTCCATGTATGTTTTTTTTGTCACTCATTATAATCTATAAACAATCAGTGGAGACATCCATTTTTCAAGGATGACAACAATATATACACTATGTGTCCAAATATTTGTGGACACCCCTTTTAATTATTGCATTCAATTACTTTAAATTGCTGACACATGTGATGTGCAAATGCACACACACACATAGCTTGTCTTAGCACTGTGGAGAAGTATTGCCAGTAGAATAGGACTCCCTGGAGCATATAAACAACAAGGACCTATTGGCACCATGCCTAATGCCAGGCGTGGGCTAGAGGGGTATAAAGCCCCACAGAAGGGAACTGCGTTCTCTAGAATGTTGGTGCTCCATCCAAAGCTTTTGGGATGCGTTGGGGATGGTGGGGTGGGGTGGTGATTATCCCACTTCCTCCCCTCTCTGATGCTCTTGTCACTGAATGTAATCAAATCCTCACAGTGATGGTTAACAATCTTGTAGAAAACCTTTTCTGGACAGAGACGGTTGCGCCAATAAAAAAAGGGATAAAGTCAATGAAAAACATACAATGATTAAGCAGGTGTCCCAATACTTTTGTCCATAGAGTGTATTTTCTGTTGTTCTCTTTACGGACATTTGCCCTAAACACTGTAAACAGAGTTCCTTATAAGAGAACCATGACAACAAGTTAAAGAACCATTTGAATGCATTAGTGTTATTTCTTCTGGTTAAATGGTTCTTCATATACAGGAGAACCTCTAATATACCATAGTAGGGTTCCACTATTGTAAGGAATCAATTAACCTTTTTGCCCGTTTCATCACATATGCCTGCCAAATACAAGAATCAGCCATAACAATATAACCAGTTTTGTGTAGGTCACTCCTGTGCCACAAAACAGGGGTGATCCCTCTATTCATGGACTCCACACGACCTCCTGAACACCTCACGTTAGTAGCAGATCTCTGGTTGTTCTTTCTTTGAAACACTTTTGGTAGGTATTAACCACTGCATTCCAGGAACACCCTAAAAGACCTGCTTGATGTTTCAGAGATGTTCTGACCCAGTCGACAAGCCGTCACAATCTTGCCCTTATCAAAGTGGGTCAGATTCTTATGCTTGTTTTTTTTCACGTTCAAGAACTGACTGTTCACTCACAGCATACCTACAGTATATGGACAAAAGTATTGGGACACTCGCTCATTTTTTTGTTTCTTCTGAAATCAAGGGTTTAAAAAATTAGTTTATCCTGCTTTTGTTGGAGTAATTGCTGTGGGGATTTGATTGCATTCAGTGACAGGAGCTTTACTGAGGTCAAGATGTTGAAAGATCACCACCCCACCTCATCAACAATGCATCCTAAAAGTATTGGATGGAGCACCAACCATCATTCCAAAGAACACTGCTCCACTGCTCCACAGCTCAATGCTACTAGGTGCATGTTTATCTGCTCCAGAGAGTTTTATTCTATTGGCAGTACGTCTCAAGCTGTGTGTGTGCCTTTGAAAAACGGGTGTCAGCTAAATGCAATCATTACCTGATACACTTGTACCATGTTACTGTTATTGTGGTGCTATGAATAGTCCATCACCCAAATATCTGGCCAGCAGGGGTCCTTTGGTAGTCTAGTTTGAATAATACATAGAATTACAGTATATGACCGGTGATTCTGATAAAATGGCCATTGAGTTTAGGTACAAGCAGCCGAGTCCAGATGTGCTCATTACGTCTAAACAACCACTCGTCTCCACTGTGACACAGCTGTACATTGTATTAGCTATTTGAACAGCACTGATATAGTCCTCAGCCTGTGCTGCTGTCTGTTTCCTAGCGAGACACCCCACCCTCATACACATCAGCACACAGATCACACCCCTGTCAGCAGCAGCGCTGGAAGAACGCGCAAGCGTCTAATCGCAGAGGGACCTTAGATCAGCGGCCGTCAGACAGTCGCCAGCTTATTACAAGCCATTCATCACCCACATCTCTGTTTTGAGCCGCTCGCCTCCTCGGGGAGATGCTTTTCTACAGCCTGCTGTTTACCCATCAATCTGCCTGTGCTTTTCTTCTCCTCTCTTCATCAGGTCTCATCCTGCCATCCATATTACTGAGCTTTCAGCCCATTCAGAGGCTTTCTTTCATGAAAAGGCCCCAATGAGTGGCCCACTGCGAGTTTAAGCTCTTGCTCAGAAAATGCCAAAATGCAATACCAGTGGTCTGATTTCTTTCTTTATTTATTTCTTTATTTATTTTTTGGCACTAAGCTAAAAAAGTGAGTGAATATTGAACTGCTTTTAGAACATTAACATCAGAGACTAATGGGCTCCAGCTGGGTGCTGCAGCTCCAGCTACTCCAGTGAACTCACAGCACATAAACAGGCTTATTAATACTCTAAATACCAGAGGATGAAGGAAAGCACAATGGCTTGACCTTAGCATGCAAACTCGCCTGACCCCAATTTCTGAAGTGTTTGAACATTTTGAAGCATTTTCAAATTAAAAGTGATGCGTGTTAAATGGAGTGACATAACTACTTTTTGGGAGAAGTACGACGCCCCAAACTCCTCCTCTTGGCCCTGAAACCCCTAACGTAACCCAACTTCTCAGTTCAACTCTTTGTCAAGCAAATTTCTTCCATCACTCACCAGATTCTAAGGACCCAGAATCTAAGCTAAAAATTGTTTCTGAGTCCGTCCTCATGTTCTCATCATCTCATGTCTGTAAGCCATTAATAAACTGTATGGTACAGCAGTAGATGTCCCAAGTATTTATATGAAGGGATTTACTATGGGCCTGTTTGCACCTGGCATTTACATGTTTTTGGTGATTTTACTTGTTCACATGAAAAGCCAGGTGTAAACACCCCCAAGACGCACTGTGATCAGATTATGATCAGATCACCAAAACCACATTCGGAGGTGGTCAGAGATGGAGCTTGTCCAAATTATGTAAATGGAACTGTGTTGATCTTGACTGGTCACAATGGGAACGCATTTTAATGATGAGTGTAAACAGAATCTGCTCAAAGTGTGTAAACTGCCATGTGTAAACAGGCCCTACCCAGCCAACATGCTCATGTGGGGCTCAAATGGGTGGTGGGTTCCAGATGGGCATGGGCTGTGAGTGAGTTCCTGTACCTATGTTCATCCTAAAAGGTCCATGTACAGCACACAACCCAGATGGGGCCCTTGTTAAACCTTCCTGGTCCCATTACTGACCCTTGTGGGTCCCTGGTGGGTATCTAAATGTGGGGCCATCATGGAACCAATGTACAAAACGTGGGCTACTCATACAGGCACCACATGGTAGTGTTATGAGAATGGACCTCAAGTTATAGCTGTAGATAGTGGATGAACAATCAAATGTAGGACATACTGTTAAAAATGAGGTAGAACTGTTGTTAAAAAGCTTTCTGAAAGGTGTCTACATAGAGATGTCAAAAAGCAGCTTGTCAGTATTCACACGATGAGCTAAACTACATTGGACTGACCTTAAGAGCCCTGACACTAATGTCACAGACAGCCACAGACATCTGTTCCATTTAGAACACTGCTATGAAACATCATTACAAAGTAATGGCCTGGTTAAAGGCACCATGTATCAGTGCTATGAAAAAATTGATGCCCTCAAACTGAAGGGGGCACAGCTCATTCCACAGTTTGCATTTCAGTTCCCACTTTTCATTTCCATTTGTTGCCGTGCAGAAAATGTATCTCTAAAATGGCAAATTTCCAGGAGAAGCAAAAAGTTAATACAATCCCCCTAATAATAAAGGTGCTACAAAAAGTTTTTGGGGGAAATTTGGCTCCCCAAGGAACCATCATTTGTTACGAGAGACTTTTCTTTTACAAACATGGTTCTTAAGGGAACCAAAAGTGATCATTCAATGGCATAAAATATATTTTTATTTAAGAAGGCAAAGCTTTCTACTCAATTTTGGAGCATTATTGTGAGGATTTGATTGCATTCAGCAACAAGAGCATTAGTGAGGTCAGGATGTTGGATGATCACCACCCCACCTCATCATCCCAAACTCCCCAACATTTACATTTATGGCATTTAGCTGACGCTCTTATCCAGAGCAACTTACAAGGTCACACGTATTACAGATGTGGGCCAATATAGTGTTAGGAGTCTTGCCCAAGGACTCTTATTGGTATAGCGCAGCATAGTCACCCAGACTGGGAATCGAACCCCAGTCTCCCACATGGTGTAGTAGCTCACTGACAGCTAGTGGTGTTATCTGTTGCGCCACACCAACCCCAACTCATCCCGAAAGTCCTAGAAGGAGCACTATCATTCCAGAGAACACAGTTCCACTGCTCCACAGCTCAATGCTGGGTGGGGGGCTTTATACACCACTTGCCTACAACTGGCCTTAGGCATAGTGCCAATAGGTTCATGTGTTTTTCTTCCAGAGCGACCTATTCTTTTGGCAACAATATGTGTCAGCAATGGTTTTAGTTGTGTTCATAACACTGCTGTTCAAGCAAAATTCTCCTCTACTTCCAATCAATACCCTCTAACTGAACATATTAACCTACTCATTGTACGTATATTATCTCTGTGGTTGTTATCTATGTCAGTGGATCCACTGTGGGACCAGAAGTTCTTAACCAAAATAAACAAAGATGCCCCCTGATGCCCATTAACGGCCCATTGCTGTCACGGAAAATAAGGTGAGTTCTCCAGAGGCCTAGTTTACCTTCATTTGGAGCTTATATGGAACATGGCGTCACGTTCACCACTTTCGCTGTAATGTTGCAGTTTAACCCCTTAAACCCTGTGCATAGGCCCACAGTTCAGTTCTTGACTACTTAACTACGTTAATGTCATAACTACCATCAATTTCACAAACCCTACCACAGAACCCTGTGGGACGCCACCAAAATGTGCTAAAATACTAAACTAAAATACCAAATAATGAATAATGGCTTCTGCATTAGGACTAATTAGTGAATAATAATTCTGGGGATCAATGTGTTAAACCACAGATTCTGCACAGAATGGGCTCCTTATGAGCTGCAGTGAACTTTTCAGACTAGAAGAACAATTGATTAGTTCCAACTTCTTTTCCCTAGTTCTCTCAAGGTATTACCACCCATAATGATTATTCCGAGATGTGAGGCAGTGAGACAGAGAGACACTGGCGTGTGTGGCTGATCAGTGGGGAATAGGGATAGATGCAAACTCCACCTCAGGTTCCCTTCATCAGATTGTGTGCTCTGCTCTCCTCTATTTACGCAGCACCGCTGCCATGGTAACCCAGAATCGATTGGGCGGTGTTCCATGCATGGCCTCATCCAGGAGTTATTACGGAGTATTGGCTTTTTTGTGGAGCATTCTGACACCTTTTAAAATGCACATTAGCTATGGTTTCCACATATCTCGCCTGCCATATGGACTCACCTCAGCGTTAGTTCCACTCCACTTTGAAGGACAGTGAAGCTGCAGCCTCAGCTCCTCTGCTCCCGCAGAGAAAGAGAGTGCGCTGTCTGATAAAACTGCATTCACACACACACACACACATACACACACACACAGCTGCTTCACCTGAATACATGGATGGGAGCGCTGAGTTACACCAGGGTAGATACAAACAGATGCATTCTACACCCTCATGAGTGGTAACAGCTAATCAATATTATTTACTGCACAAAGGAAAGAGCATCCACACACAAAGCACTAATATAGTTCTAATATAATCCTGGGCAAATTTACTGGCACAACGATTTTCAGCATACTGTATCTTTTGAAATGAATGGAAACTAGGCAAATCTGGCCTTCTCTCTATTGTTAGGCCAGATGCAAGATGCAGAGTAAGATGAGATGAATATAAGTGGCATTTATGTGGCTGTTTGGAAGCCCAGTGGCCCACTTTCTCGCTGTAGAGGTGTTTTCCTGCAGGCGAAGGACACATTCTCATTTGAAAAACAGTAGTAATTGTTGAAGGCAGGTACTTTTGCCAAACCAAGTGGCAATAAAAAATGCGTACAGGGTGCCAATACTTCTGCACAGACGTCTTTTTCCTTCTCTCAACAAATGCTTTCCTTTAAAAGTGTTGAGGCCGTAAATTTGGTCTTCATTTACAGCATTAAATGAAGTAAATGAAGTAAATTTACAGCACCAAATTATTAACCACGATTTTGCAACAAGCACATGTGGACATGTGTGTACTTCAGCTAATGTAGGGTAGAGTAGGATAGGGAATGTGTGATATGCTGGCTTGAGTCATAGAATACATATGCTATATGGACAAAGGTATTGGGACACCTGCTCAATTATTGTTTATTCTGAAATCAAGAGTATGAAAAGAGTTTATCCTCACATTTATACTAGCAATAAAAGAATCAGTGGGGACAGGATGTTGTACACCCACCTCATCCCAAAAGTATTGGATGGAGCACCAAACGTCGTTCCTCCACTGCGGAGAACACACCTCCACTGCTCCACAACTCAATTCAGAGAGACCATCTAGCCCACGTCTGGCATTAGGTATGGTCCATAATCAGGATAGAATAAAGTAACTGTATTCCTTTACAGTTATCGAAAGACTCAGTAATCAGGAAAAATGATTCTTCAAGGCATCGTCCGTAAAGACCACAGGTCTACAAAGAATTATGCCATTTGGATGCTTAAATGCTTCTTTTCCTGGTTAACTGGTGGATAAGCATTTGTAGATGCTTCTATATAGAATTGCTGTTGCCACAATCAATCAGCCCTCTTTGCCTAGAGTAACCAATAGACCCAGTCTGGCACTACAAAGAGTCTTTGTTTTTTTTGGCTGATTGATTTCTGTAGGTGATGTGAACTCGCTCAATCAGTCTCTGTTGTCTTTGGTTGGTGTAAAAACAGCCACGTTGACCAGATGGTCTCAGCAACTAGAACTTTTAACAAATATCAAAAGGACTGTTTTGAGCTCTACTTTGTAAAGGATGGTGCTTTGTCTCCAAAAACAGCTCATTATGGGCTATGTGTGAAATCTTATTGTTTCAGTCCCAGAATGAAGCGTTGTCAATGTTGTTTTCGCTTTCCCAAAATGGAAAGTAGCTTTTCCAAAATTAAAAAAAAGCCTTCACAAAATGGAAAGTAGCTTTCCTAAAATAGAAAGTAGCTTTCTTAAATATGGAAAGTAGCTTTTCCAAAGTGGAAAGTAGCTTTCCCAAAATGGAATGCTTTCACAAAATGGAAAGTAGCTTTCCCAAAGTGGAGAATAGCTTTCTTAAAATAGAAAGTAGCTTTCTTAATTATGGAAAGTAGCTTTCCCAAAATGGAAAGTAGCTTTCCCAAAGTGGAAAGTAGCTTTCCCAAAATGGAAAGTAGCTTTCCCTAAGTGGAAATAGCTTTCTTAAAATAGAAAGTAGCTTTCTTAAAATGGAAAGTAGCTTTTCCAAAATGGAAAGTAAGTTTCACAAAATAGAAAGTAGCCTTCCCAAAATGGAAAGTAGCTTTCCTAAAATAGAAAGTAGCTTTCCTAAAATAGAAAGTAGCTTTCCTAAAATAGAAAGTAGCTTCTTCAAAATGGAAAGTAGCTTTATCAAAATGGAAAGTAGCTTTATCAAAATGGAAAGTAGCTTTTTAAAAATGGAAAGTAGCTTTTTTCAAAATGGAAAGCAGCTTTCGCAAAATAAAGTAACCTTCCCAAAATGGAAAGTAACTTTCACAAAATAGAAAGTAGCCTTCCCAAAATGGAAAGTAGCTTTCTTAAAATGGAAAGTAGCTTTCCTAAAATGGAAAGTAGCTTTCCCAAAATAGAAAGTAGCTTTCTTAAAATGGAAAGTAGCTTTTTAAAAATGGAAAGTAGCTTTTCCAAAATGGAAAGCTTTCCCAAAATAGAAAGTAGCTTTTTAAAAATGGAAAGTAGCTTTTCCAAAATGGAAAGTAGCTTTTCCAAAATGGAAAGTAGCTTTTCCAAAATGGAAAGCTTTCACAAAGTGGAAAATAGCTTTCTTAAAATAGAAAGTAGCTTTCTTAAAATGGAAAGTAGCTTTCACAAAATAGAAAGTAACTTTATTAAAATAGAAAGTAGCTTTCTTAAAATGGAAAGTAGCTTTCCCAAAATAGAAAGTAGCTTTCTTAAAATGGAAAGTAGCTTTTCCAAAATAGAAAGTAGCTTTCCCAAAATAGAAAGTAGCTTTCTTAAATGGAAAGTAGCTTTCTTAAAATGGAAAGTAGCTTTCTTAAAATGGAAAGTAGCTTTTCCAAAATAGAAAGTAGCTTTCTTAAAATGGAAAGTACCTTTCTTAAAATGGAAAGTAGCTTTCTTAAAATGGAAAGTAGCTTTTCCAAAATGGAAAGTAGCTTTTCCAAAATAGAAAGTAGCTTTCGCAAAATAGAAAGTAGCCTTCCCAAAATAGAAAGTAGCTTTTTTAAAATGAAAAGTAGCTTTCCCAAAATGAATAGTAGCTTTCCCAAAATGAATAGTAGCCTTCCCTAAGGCTATTTTTGCCTTTTTCAGTGAGAAGCAAATTAAATTTTTGCTATCATTGTCACTTTTGTTTTGGTTTAAAGCAAATTAATTTAGCTTTTCCTTGACATTAAACAAACTAATCACCCATAAGTAATTGAAAGTAATCAAATTACTTTAATGCAGTAATGCTGTGGATTGGATGTCATATTAAATTTTAAGATAGTGAGTAATCTACTGGAATACACTTTTAAAGCCATTTATAAATTGGTCCTCTCATCGGGAAATCACTGGTTCGTTCCCCAGTGATTCCACAGTCATCTGTAAACAGGAGTCCCAGACAGCACAATTGGCCCATCACTCAGCGTAGCGCTAATCAGTAAGCTGATAGCTGATGTTAGCTGATGATACATGGCACTTAGTGCTCTCCTCCATTTACCTTGCCTTGAAATTATGTGAAATCATCATGTGCTAGGGGAATCATAGCTACTGGGTGGAACCTGGAAATTACTAAATTTGAAGAAAATAAAAAAAATATCCAATATGCAATGCCAAGGCAGCATAGACATGTTAGCAAACTACATTAAACTGATAGCAGTGTGTCAGTCTGGTAGCAAGCATACATTATCTGATTAACTATCAGCTTGGCATCATGCATACCACTATGTGTAGGTATGTGTGTTAAGCTGTGGGCTCAGTGGAGGATGTGGCATGATGGTTATCATAATCTTTCATGATTGCATCACATCTAAAAATTAAATGTCCTCCTCCCAGCCTTTTTTGGGGCTGTAAACGGTGCAAACTGTGTGACTTTTATTGCAAACCAAGTTCAAATGTGCTCTAAGAGGCCTGGGAGTTTTTGTTGAGTGCTCCTTTAACCTCCAGGGTGCTAACAAGTAGCATTTAGTGCAGGATTTACCAATTTCAACTGACCTTTTCAAGCAGCTCTGGAAGAACCCATGCTGTCTCAGTAGGCTATGGGCTCCAAAAAATCTCTGGCCTTCTGCATGCTCATTAACCTCAAGGTGTGCTGTGACTCGACACCTGTCTCTTCTGTCCCACCCCACAAGGCACACATTTGTAATAGGGGTAATCTTGGGTAAATTATGGTTAAACCTGAGGCGCTGTAGGAGGCACCCGAAGGTCCCAGTGTGGCTGGTCTGTCTTTGTTGCCACAGTGTTGGCTTAGCAAGCTTTGATTAAATGCATGCAGGACTGAGTGCATTTACATATACAGAACAGTCTATTAACTGAAATGCAAACCCTGTTCTGTCCACAGCAGGAGATCTGATCATGGAAAAACTTTAATTCTATGAATCAGTCAAAAACCTTTAGTAAATACACAGCACAGACACCTCCACCATTGCTTTGCATCTCGCAAATGCACACAGAAGGAGGTCAAATGAATTATAATTAATAATTTCTATAATAATTAAATAATGATTTTATAATTAATAATATTATAAAATGTAATGCAATTATTATTTTTACTGTTACTCTACTGGAATACATCTGCCTTATCATTGCATAATCACTGGTTCAATCCCTGGTAATTCCACAGTCCTCTGTGGACAGGAGGCCCAGACAGCACATTTGGCCTTGCAGTCTCTAGGAGTTGGGTAGGATGGCCCTTTCTCTCTCTCCCGCCATCACTCATCGTGGTGCTAGTCATTAGAGGTGTCTGTTAACTGTTACATGGCCGTCACATGTTACATGGTTAGCTCCTCCACACTGTAAAAAATCCTAATGTTATGGAAAATAAAGTAGTTTGAATTTTTTATTGTAAACCTTGTCAAATTACAGAAGTTCCCTATACATTTCCAACCCAATTGTTATTTTAGGTATTATGCCTATAAATTACAATCAAATGTATGTAAAATTACAATAATTGTCTGTGATTAAACAGAAAAAAAATTATATAATTTAAATTATTTTATGCTTTATGTAAAGGTTGATTGCTGGTTGACTTCTAGCACTGTTACTTGAAGGTTGATGTACATTTCTGTATATTTATTGTTTTTCCACTGAATTGGAATTACAAATTTGAATGTGCAAAAATGGGTGAATTTCAGGAAAATCAGGAGACTAAAGATCAGATTATAGACACTGCACACTGCATAATCTGGGAAGATCATAGATCACCATCACCATATAATCAGAAGACTTTTGTGATTGTTGAGAAAAGCAAATCAGCCTTAAAATTGACCTGATTATCCTGTAGCGTAGGCCAGGCATTACCGGCTTTATCTCTAGACTTAACAATTATTCAGACCCCTCTAACTAGTTGCTTTTAAAAAAGTGAGTAGCTGCAAATCTAGTTTAAGTACTTCCCATAGAAGAGAACTGCCAGAACTGTCAGTGAGCAAGAGGTTCAGTTCCCTCTCTCTGGGTCTCCGCTATTTCAAGAGACGGAGGGGCACATATAGAGTCACGTCACAAAGTCCAGTCACTGATCTGCTGTTTCATCCTCCTTTAGGTTTAGTTTTTGTAAGTATGCACATAGTTGGTTTGGTTTATCCTGTACAGAGAGGAAGAGATAAGCAATACAATTTAAAAGACTTATAGCATCTGACACGAGGCAGCATGTACACGCTACATAGTGATGTCACACATATGCAAAGGAGCAAATCTTGCCCCATTTAGCATCTTTTCAAGCAGGCTTTAGCTGCTGTCCTCTGGAAAATGTTGGCAACACTACTCACACACTTCTACTACAAGCACAGTTAACTAATTAGCACTAATTAGAACCAAAAACCTTCACAGTAGCTTTATTTTTAAAGCCACAATTTAAAGTGTCCCACGTCCCGGCTTACCCTGTTCTCCCCTGTAACCTGCTGTGCAGAGTGGTCATTGATTGGCATGCTAACTTCATTACTTCTCACAGTTTAGGAAGTGTTTCTGCAGTTTTGACAATATTTCTAACAGACTTCTGAAAGTGGGAAAGGAAATTTGCAACATTCTGGCAAAATCCTCACTACTGTCACTACTGCCTCTGTGTGACGAGTCAGGAGACTAGGGTTAGGGTTACCCAGGAGACTAATCCGTAGGACATTTAATTTTTAGCATTAGTTAATAGGCTAACTCTACTGTATACTGTAACTCATAATGGCATTGATACCAGAAGCTGTCCTTGCATCTCAAGCTGAGACAATGAGCTGAACCAAGGATCATTCATTACATAAGTATTAAAATGGCAGAAACCATATGAATACATAAATGAATAATGAATGAGTGTACTTCAGCTTTGGGCTATGTAATGATAAGAGCCAATAACATCTGTGACTGCTTCAAGAGCCTAAACATACAGTACTCTAAATACACACACAAGTTCATGTTAATTTGGCAGTGATGAAAAGGGGTCAAATATGTGTACAGGCCAACACGCCAAAAAGGGTATTTTCTACCACACTTCAACTCACATACCACACTATTTACTCTCATAATTAACCTGCACACACTTAGACTTAGACTTAGACTGCAGGAAGCAAGAAATGCACAGCTAGACTGACTTTACACAGTGTGAGTTTGTGGTGTCTCATTTCTTACATTTGACAAGAAAAAAACACCTGGATGACACTTACAATTTATGGAATAATGTTCTTTGGACTGATGAGTTGAAAGTAAAAGTGGGGACCTATAACATCTGTCATAAAGCTAACCCACTAACCCTAACCCCAACCCCAAGGGTTTATGAGAGCAGAGCAGCAAACAACTGTATGGTTTACAAGCATATCATGAATCTGATGTAGATTTTTGTTCAGCAAATACTTACAAAAATATGGGTAAATGAGGCCAATTGTCTTGCTGCATAACCCAATTCCGCTTGAGCTTCAGATCAAGACTGATGACCGGACATTGTTCTACAAGACGATATGGTAGAGTTTGGAATTCATGGTTCATTCTGGCAAGTTGTCCAAGCCTGTAAGTGTCAAAGCAACCCAACACTCCCACATTCTCACCACCACCATGATGGTCTTACTGTGGGATGCTGTGTTAGCTTTATGACAGATGTTACAGGTCCCCACTTTTACTTTCAACTCATCAGTCCAAAGAACATTATTGCATAAATTGTAAGTGTCATCCAGGTGTTTTTTTCTTGTCAAATGTAAGAAATGCCTGTATGTTCCTAAGGCCGGTTGTTCCAAAGACTCTGTAGGCCTTTCCTAAAGTTGGTGTTACACTACATGATTTTTACCCAGATTTAGCCCAGATTCTCAGTCTGGGGTCTGGCTGTTTGGCTGTCTAGTCTGACGTTTTTTGGTTAGTTGGTGTCAACAGTTGGAGAGAAAATTGAGTAGTGTGTGAGGAGCGCAGAATAAAATAAAGAGAAACACAGGATCACCGGTTTAATGGGCCTCTACAATAGAGAACAGGTTAATTGCGTTGTGGCTGGAGCATGAAAATTATATAGGAAGCCAACATCCGCCTCTTATGTAGGGTAGCCTCCAATGTGTGCTGTGCTACTCAGCTCCCACTCCCTCTGCAGTCTGTACAGACCATGCTGCCACCGTTGTCTTCACACTCTCATTTCTTTTGTTTTGGGTTAGCGCAAATGGTAGTGCAAACAATGACAGCAGCAAGCAGTGGTACTTCCGTGTTTAATATCTCTCCTAGGTAACGGGAAGCACACGTGTTTTAGGGCGGGTTTCAGCTCGGTTCAGCAGCTGGTTGTGTAGTGTAGTCATGTAGTGTTTGATCTCTATTAGTTTAGTGTGCAATTCGTAGCGGGACAGTGTGAGACACTTAACCCTAACCCTGACCCTGACCCTAAGCTTAACCCTAACCCTAACCCTAAACTTAACCCTAATCCCAACCTTAACCCTAACCTTAACCTTAACCCTAACCTTAACCTTAACACTAACCCTAACCCTAACCCTAACCCTAACCTTAACCCTAACCCTAACCCTAACCTTAACCCTAACCCTAACCCTAACCTTAAACCTAACCCTAACCTTAACCCTAACCTTAACCTTAACCTTAACCCTAACCCTAACCTAAACCCTAACCCTAACCTTAACACTAACCCTAACCCTAACCCTAACCTTAACCCTAACCCTAACCTTGGGTTAGGATTTAGGGTTGATTTAATTGAATGTTTGAGTTGAATGTAAATGATTGTTTATTAAATGCAACCTTAACCTTAACCCTAACCCTAACCTTGGCTTTTAGGGTTGATTTAATTGTTTAATTAAGGTTAGGATTAATATTTAGGGTTGATTCAGTGGTAAAGTTAGGATTAGGGTTAAGGTTAAGATTAAGGTTATTGTTAGAATTTAAAGTTGGTTCAGTGGTATGGTTAGGATTAATCTTAGGGTTAGGATTTAGGGTTGATTCAATGGTTTTTAAGGTTAGGGTTAGGATTTAGGGTGGATTTAATTGTTACATTAGAGTTAAGGTTAGGGTTAGGATTTAGGGTTGATTCAAGGTTAGGGTTAGAGTTCAGTTGCATTTAATAGGCATTCAGTTGAATGTTAGTTAAATGTCAGGTGAGCATCTGCAAGGCCTCTATAATGGACCATCTAAGTAAAGTGTTACCAAAAACAAACCTCTGTGTGTGTGTGTGTGTGTGAGTGTATGTGAGAACAACAAAAGAGACAAATGAGCAAACCAATCTTTTTTTTTTTCCCCAGATCAACGGCATTCATTTCAGTTTCAACACTTGATTCAGTTTGTATTCAGGTACAATATCCAAGGCAAACAGTTCTAATGATACATGTAAAAAAATATATGTCATTTTACCATATACATACAGTACCATGTGACAAACGATGTGGTGAGAGAACACAACATAAATGTACATCATCAAGACATTCTGTTCACTTACAGACCTACGCAGCACACTGACTGAGATGCTGTACGCTGTAGTAAAGGTAGTATCTGGACCTAGTATATCAAATTACAAACCAAGTACAGTACAACGCTGCTCATGTTCAAAGCAGACAGTTTGGAAACAAAAAAAAATCTAAACCAAATTACAGGCTTACTCACAATGCCACATTCTTCCCTGGTCCATGCACTGTTGAGTGATGTGTTTTCATGTGTTTTATTATGAAGCCAACAAAAACCTTCCTGTAATCGCAAATTTCAATTTGAAGCCCAACCTGGCAAATCCTCAGGTGCCTCTCTGATAAAAGAACTGTGCTTTGCTTCTGAAAGAGAGAGAAAGAGAGAGAGAGAGAAGGAGAGAGAGAGAGAGAGCGAGAGAACAAAAACACTTTTTGTGATAATACATGCCACATACCTACACAGACGACCCGAAGATGCATTCGTCCAGAAAAAACACAACATATTCACCTCACATGATCAGGAAATGACTCATTTGATGTTCACACCTGGTTCAAGATGTGGGCAAGGAGACGTTCTCCTACCATGCTTATACTATAGTATGCCTAGCTTTCAGTACAACCGCAATACATAAATATCAGTGTAAACATTTATCTTGTTATTGCATTGTCTTTTTCTTTCTTCTATATCGGGACAGTTCATGGGACTGAATATAGAAGACGTCAGGCCGGCGAGGGACTGAATCTGGGTGTTAGATAAGAGACTGATCTACACTAAGGTGGCTGTTGCTGGTGTAACTTTGGATACAGGGAGTAGGAAAGAACGAGAGTGAGAGAGAACGAGTGAGGGAAAGAGAGAGAGAGAGAGAGAGAGAGAGAGAGAGAGAGTGCCAAACAAAATCCAATTTACTCGGGTAAAATTGTGCTGAGGCAAAAGAGGGGCAAAAAGAAAGAAGAAGGGAGAACAGGTCCACCTCATTCGTCACTGTACTGTTCAATCACGACCCTTCAGAAGATGGGTGAATAGAAACACTGTGTTGTGGTCCATGCTTCTGAAGGAACACACTGACAAATTACACACCGCAATCTCAAAACACTAGTCTAAAGGTGACCCTCCAGGCTCAATGTTGATTGAATAAATGACATTTCGGCTACCACTCGAGGGGGAGACGATATGAAGTGCTGTCGACTAAATTCATGCCACAATACGTTGTATATTCAATGCTATATTGACCATGTGCTTGCTGACAGGAAGGCGTGATAACGGAACGGTAAAACCGTAAAAAGGGAGGGGAAGGGGTTGAGAGTGGTGGGAGGGACGGAACAAACAAATAAATCGGATGAGAAATAACATCACTTGGAGATGTTCACGTGAATTCGTGAAGCAGCAGCTTCAGCTTATCATAAGCAAGTAACTGGACTTCCCAAGGCTATGGTTGAAAATTCCTCTACCAAGTCATAAACACCTGGACAGTTAGGCTGCTGAGGTTCTCAGCTGAAGAGCTATGGAATAATCTCAGGGGACAAAAATAACAGGGCAAGCCAACAAGAATTGGAAAGTGTTCTCGTTTGTGAAGAGTTGGTGCCAAAGTCGTCAGAAAAATATGAATCTTAAAGTTCAGTACGCACTTTCTGTAGATATACTTTAAAGTATGAAGCAAAAACAAAAGAGTTCCCAGATATATAAAAATGAATAAATAACCTAATAAATAGAAAACTAAATAAATAGATAAATAAACAAAGAACACTGGACAATTGATTGTTGTGCCTTCGTGTGATGGTTACAGTGGCGATCCACAGCAGTCCTCACTGACTCGGAGGCTGTGTAGTCCACAGGCTTATACTTCTGATGATCAGCCACTCCTTCTGGTTCGCCGTTACCACGATGCGAACACACTCGATATCAAAAGAAATTTTATGATCCACATCATTGACCTCGACGTTCCCGTTTTTAAACTCCCCTAACGTGATGTAAGAGGAGCACTGCCTCCCTTTCTTAGTTCCCACCAGTTTTTCTCCAACCTCTAAAGCTCCGTGATGCAAAATGTCATTCTGCCGATCGTCTGTTCCAGTGGTGATCTTAATTTTACTGATTTTCGTGGCCTTGTTGAACACTATGACGTAGAAGTCTCCAGTGGAAGGAGCCTTGCCCCAGAAGTATTCGTCCACGCTACTGTAAGCCTTAGCAGCATCGTAGCTCTCAAACACGTTTATGTTCGTGTACAGGGTGGCAGGGGGGTTGTCCGGGATGTCGAGCGAGTCTTCCTCGAAGTCGTCATCCTTCAGTTTGTTCTCAGCCCCTTTGTACGAGGAGTAGTAGCCCATGTGCTGGAAAAGCGATGGCTTAAAGCGGATCACGTCCTTCTGGGCCAGGAGGCCTCGAAAATGGATCAGGAGCCAATCGCAAGGCATCTCCTGGTAGAACATGAGGAGGAAGTGTGCGAGTCTGGGGAGATCTCGCGAGTGGTAAAGCTTGCCAATGTAGCCCAGCTTGGAGAACTCCAAGGTCACCCAATACGAGCCTTCTCTGGACGTGACCACCTTCTTCAAGGCGGTAAGGAAGTTCCGTGAGCATCGCACGTCATCCTCCAGCATCATGTAGAAGTCGGAGAGGTTGGTGCAGAAGTTGAGGAGGAAAGCGTAGTCTACGTTCTGCTTAGAGCGGAATCGAACCCGGTCTTCAGGGTCGTTGTAGTTCCTCTTCAGACCATCAAGCGATGGGTAGTACTCCTCAGGCGCGTGGATGACCAGTAGGCGCCCCGCAATGATATGATGCCCGAATTTCCTAGAGATCTCCTGAACTAGACTCTCACACCAAGCTAAGTCAAAGTCTGCCAGATGGACCACTACCACAATCTCTTTGAGTTCCTCATAGCTGGACTGGTCAAAAATGGATTTTATGGTCTCCAAAAGGTAGTTCCCTCGTTTTCTTTTCACCGATGACAATCCAATTGTTAGATACTCTGTTAAACAAACAAAAAGACACCCAATAAGAGCCTTATTTGAACACATCTAAGATGGCCTGGGAAGATATTTTGCTGAATTAGCTTAAATTTTTATTAAAATGTGTTTAAAAAGACACCAAGCCATGCACTTTAACATATAGCATCATATAGAAAATAATAAATAATAATACTTTTCCGAGGCAAAGGTGTCCCAGCTAGGTAGCGGTAGGTCACATTAATGGTTCCAGAGAAATTGGTGATGTCTTTGAAGGTGTGAACGTATCGCTCAGAATTGAGCGGGTGCATTGATGCCTCCCTCAACTGCCGTTTATCCTCCTCCTGGAACAGCCAAGCACAGTGACATTTACACGTATTAATACATAGTGATTGTTAAGTATTAGATTACAATACAGAACATATGAAAATATTGGGACACCCTCATTCATTGTACCTTCTGAAATCAAGGATATTAAAAAGAGTTTATCCCACTTTTGTTGGAGTAACTTTCCAAAGGGAAGATTTTGTACTACATTCTGGAGCATTGCTGTTAGGATTTGATTGAATTCAGTGACAAGCATTAGTAAGGTCAAAATGTTGGATGATCACCACCCAACTCACCCTTAACTACCTGACCCATCCCAGAAGTACTGGATGCAGCACCAACCTTCATTCAAGAGAATACAGTTCCACTGCTCCACAGCTCAATGCTGGAGGCCATACCTCTCTAGCCCATGTCTGGCATTACGCCTAGTCCACATGCTTCTTGTAATTCAGATGCCAGTTCTGTATCTCTCAGCTTGTCCAGTAATGCAGCTCAAAGCACATCCTTTACTGGTGGCTAAAAGCGCAACTTTTACTCCCCAACTATAGGGGGAGCCCAGGAGCTCTGTAGAGAACTGTAAAAAGAACTGTATTTGGTTCTATAAAGAACCATTTCTGCAGAGGAGATGTGTGTATGTGTGAGTGAAGAACCTTTTAAAGGTTTGAAGAAGAGAATGTAAAGGTTAAAAGGGTAACACACCTCTCTAAAAGGTTCTCTGTGGCATCGCCTTTGTAGCACTTTTCGTATCTATGCATGGAGCAGGAAGCCATTTGAGCTTCAGTGAAAGTAAAAGGTTAAACTGGTGCGCAGATTTGTAAAGTGTTCTCTGCATTTTACCCATCTATGGTAGTAAACACACACAACTAGGGGCAGTGAGCACACACACACCCAGAGAGGTGGGCAGCCAACTCCAGTGCCCGGGGAGCAAAGAGGGTTACGGGCCTTGCTCAAGGGCCTAACAGTGGCAGCTTGCCGAGTCCGGGTATTGAACCCACAACCCTGTCATCAATAGCCCGGAGCTCTAAATGCAATTGATGTAAAAGAAGACAAAGATAATTAGCAAGACAAAATACATGAATTCCAATCTAAAGGTTTATATTCGGAAAGTATGGGTCAGGAACCAGATATGTCTCAAATTTAGGACTGCGTTTAAAAAGTGGCTCAGATCTGAAGAGGTCAGATTTGTGTGTTCACACAGATCTGACAAACAGACATCAGATCTGGGTTATTTTGAGCTAAACCAAAGTCTGATTTGTGACTGTAGCCCCTGTGTCTTTTCCTCTTAATATATTTTTTATATTTTTCTCCAGACAAAACCAGCCTGTCCTTGAAGGTTGAGAACTTTGAAGGCTGAGTTTGATAAATAGTTGTTTTTAACTAGAACAAGAATTCTTACACAGCTGGTTACCGCTGCTGATGTATGCAGCAGACTGCACAGTTACTCAGAATTTCAGCTTTAGATTCCACTTGTTTATTTGCAATGGTGTAAATTCAGGCTTACTGTTACATAAAATAATCAGAATATGGGGGAAAAGAACGAGTCATTTGTTCTTTTTCCAACAAAGTCATTCCCTGGGATAAATGATAATAGGTCCATGATTAAGAATAGTAAAATAAAGACACGTCAGCCCAGGCAAATGCAAGCCAGAGGTTTTACATTGTCTGCAAGATCAATTAACCCTATAAAAACTGTACTGGCTAACAGGAAAAAGTATTGCTTACTCTCTAATACGTTCAAAGAACAGAGGAAATAAGTGTGTGTACGACGTTGGAATGTCTGAGAAAGCCGAGAAACCCAATCGGTCAAAAAAAGCGTACACTTCTAAATAATTCAAAAGACAAATATACACGACATGTTATGATCACAAAGTTTTGATCATAAACTTTGCTTCATGAATAGCAAATGAGTCTCTTGCATTTGGACTGCATCATGAAATTTTAATCAAGACGCATTCGCCACGCTGGTAATTATATGTGTGCAACACATTTCTAATATCAGTGCATTTTATTACAATAACTTTAGATTATTCAAAGGCTACCTGCATAGGGAGCTCATAACACATGCATAAGCATGTTATAACATCTTCAGTACCTAAGTCTTTATCAATAGCTTATGTCAGGATATACAGGAATCCAGGCACTGTTTTATAACACAAAACTGACACAAACTAACTCAATCATAAATACATGGTCTATTTTTAATACTTCAATAAATCAATGGCTGCCTGAAGTCTGGAACTGTTGAACATCACCAAACCCTTGAACATCACCAAAGCATCTAAAGCTGGGATGGGCAACGAGGGCCAGAGTCCAACACAGTTTGCTGATTTGCCTGTGCTAATTGCCTGTGGGAGGTGTGCTTGAGCAGAAAAAGCTAAAAACTGGGCCCAGATTTGCCCTCCCCTAATCTAAAGGGAGTTTTGCTTTTCCTTTAGATGCTTTACCAGGCCTTTACTGCAGCTGTTTCAGTTGTGGCTTATTTGTTTGTCTTTATTCTCTCAGTTTGGTCAGAAAGTGAATACAACACGGATACATTTAGTCTGAGCCAGATCAGTCAATTTTCAAACACTTCACATATCACAGCGCATAAAAATCTCTCTGAGTCTTTCAGCTCAAACTATATTGCTGTAGGTTACTGGTTCCACCATCCTTTCACTTGCTTGCCTCAGTTATTTAACAAAACTATCTGATGAAGAAGGTTAAGGAGTTAGGTCGTACTAGAGCTCTGAATACAATAGCTAAGCATCCTACTGTGAAAGTTATCCATGTCCTCCTTTCAATTCGGCTTCTTGAAAACCTGAACTGTAATTGAGCATTTTTTTTCTTCTTCAACTAAGTACTCACCAGCACATAACCATCCTCCATGTAGAGGTTCATGAAGAGGAGGAAGGTGATGAGAACCACCAGAAAGGGAATGGTGGAGCGCTTCCGGAAACATCTCATTTTATCCAGGTACTTCAACAGAAGCCTCATGCTGAGGAAGCTGCTGCTCAAATCTGCCAATAGAAAAACACAGAGATGAAGCCACATCAATACCGAATCGCATCATCTTGACACTGCAACTGAACAGACGACGCCTCACAATAGTAAGGTTCTAAGACTGGGATAACTCTGCAGATGAGGCTGAATGGAGAGATTTTCACAGAGCGCTCTCGCCTTGGACAGGGCTGATCAGCTTTGCAAAGTCAGCCTTTGTCTTCGAGACATCGGCAACTGTCCAGTAAGAGGACAGCCCAACATTGTCTCAGTTAAGAAAGTCTAATGGTTTTAGACAAGAAATCCTAAGACAGTGTTGGGGAAAAGAATCAGCAAATGCTGTCTTGAGACGAGGCTTAGCTCTTTGATGCAGAACGCGTGTACAATCATGTCTTCAGAGAATTATCCCCGGGTGCAAACAGCATCTTTACAGAACGCAGACTAGCATTTATTCATTCAAAGTCAAGCCATTGGATGTAAAGTCAGTCTGAACAACACAGCCATGTCGCAGGCTTCTGTGCTCAGTAATTAACCTGACAACAATGTCAATGTCACAATCAGTAGTAGAGGCCATTCGTTCAGGCATCAGAAAAACTCAGCACTATGTATGTCTCAATTCCAAACCATCCAGGCAGGATAGAAATGGATAAAAAGCATCAGAAATGAATGTACACAGATCAACCATAACAATAACACCAGGTAAAGTGAAAAACACTGATTGTCTTCATCTACAGTGGTATCTGTTAAGGGCTGGATATATCAGGCAGCAAGAGAACAGTCAGTTCTTGAAGGTGATGTGTTGGAAGCAGGACGAATGGACAAGAGTAAGGATCTGTGCCACGTTGCCAAGAACCAGATTGTAATGGCTAGACGACTGGGTCAGAGCATCTCCAAAACATCAGGCAGATTTTGTGGGGTGTTACCAAAAGCGGTGAACCAGCAACAGGGTCATAGGCCCCTAAGCTCATTGATGAGATCTGTGGAAGCCCTACCTCACAAGTTACACGACTTTAAGTATCAGCTGCTAAAATCTTGGTGCCAGATACCACAGATCTGACACCTTCAGAGGTCTTGTAGAGTCCATACCTCAAAAGGTCAGATCTGTTGTGGTGGAACATGGGGAACCTACTCAGTACTACACGGTGCTGTTAATGTTATGGCTAATTGGTGTAGGATAAAGTGTCTGCTTACTTCCCCAGCGCCAGGGCCATTTTAATCTGAGCAGCCTTCATCAGAAGAAGAATGGACGCAACAGTTCTCATCTTTGCACCTGAAAAAAGATCTCAATTATGTGCATCAAGCAGACGCCGGGCGTTCCTTTTGACCTCAAATTACACCAAGTGAGCCAGGAATAGAGATAAAATGAGAGTGTTTTTGAAGACTCTCGTGCAGGCATCAGCATGGCCTTTTCTACGGCTACTGCTACCCACCAGGGATCACTAATGGAATACAAAATACCTGCATGGTAGATTCTGTGGCCAGATATGTATCGATCCGGCCGACCGCCAGTCTGCTTCATCAGGGGAGGAGGGCAGTCAATTGCTGCCTGAACTAACAGCAGTTAATGCTTCTAGACCAAACATCTGGGCTTTTTAACACTTCTCTTTTTGGATTTAGCATCTTTGGAAATGTATTTTCCTTAACTTCATCAATATAACAACAACAACAACACTGAGAATTACAGAAACTACAGCTAGATCACACTAGAAACCAAAGCCGCTCATTATCTAAGGCCTTTGTTTTCTTTTTCATCCTGTAAGACTAAGAACGCCTTTGACAGCTAGCAGGAGTTTATGATTAGAAATCCACATGCGAATCCAAAAAAAGGTGCAATGGACGTATTTTTTCCTGATCTTATTTTGCCACATTCTGATCCCTTCTTATACAGGGATGCAAGGATGGTGTGAGTGTGGCATTAAATATTTATGAGAGGTGTAAGACTGCATGAGGCGAGACATTATGTCATCTGTTACCAAAGCAAATACATGCTGGGTGGGATCACTGTTGCTAAAGGATGACATATAATACGCCTGACATTAAAGCAATATCCTTTATCTACCATCCACTATCTAATCATGTATAAGTAATACCTGAGTATCTCATTTCAAACTGCACTTAATTATAAATAGACATGTACAACATCATTCAAAAGTTTGGACACCCATGATCATAATATCTGTTACCGTGAATAGCTAAGCGAGTTATAGGAAAAGCCTAAAGGCTTTTATAAAGGTATAAAGTTATAGATGACACATTTCTTTAATAGAAAAGTAAAAGTAAAAGGGCCAGAAACAAACATTTGGGTACCCTCTATGGTCTCTATACAGATTTTCAATGATGTTTAGGTCAGTGGACTGTGAGGCCCATGGTAAAAAGTTTAGCTCGTACCTCTTAAGGTAGTCCATTGTGGGTTTTTTCAGCTTGGTTACAGAAAATGTGCTGTTTGCTTCAATAATTTGCTGCTTTTTAATTCAAACCATTTTTCCCTCTACTAGTAAAATGTTCTATGTGCCACTGGAGACACTTTTTTCCAAACATACCTTTGCTCATGGCAGCCAACAAGGTCTTTTTTAACTTCGTCAGTCCACATCAGTAGATGTTCTTTAGAAAACTGCTGATGCTGAATTTGTTAGGGAGATTGTACGAAAGGTTTCCTGCTATGTAGGTCATGTTTATGCAGGTGCCGCTGCACAGTAGAACAGTGCACCATCACTCCAGAGTCTGCTCAATCTTCCTGAAGGTCTTTTGCAGTCAAGCAAATCTTCCTAAAGTCTTCTCCTGCTTTGTGGCCATCAGTTACTTTAATATAAAGAGTGGTAGGCAGCTGCCTAAAGGAGCCAATGGCTGCTGATTGTTGGGACAAGGTTTAAGGAGTCTTTTAAGGAGTATTTAATAAAGATTTGAAATTCGTAAACTTTTTCTAAGCTTTCTTAGGGTTGACTGTGAACAAGCCATAACCCTACCAAGCTGATTAAGGTGTGAGACCTTGGTAAACATTATGTGAGAACTCAAACCTTATGGGATGCCCAAATGTTTGCAGAGGGCTCGTATCCTTTTTTCAGTCTGTTCGTCTTACATAGCTAAGGAACAGAAATTTTGGCCAGTGTTGCCCAAACATGAACATGCCACTGTATCTTTATCTGACTCAAGAAGTACATGCAAAACTGTGTTCCTTTACCTGGCTTCTATAACACTTAGTGACTGAAGAGCACGGAGACATTCTTGAGTACTATGCTCCTGAACTTTCCTTGCACCGATTGAGCAATTGTTAATAAATAGAGAAAAATATAATCTACCCCAGAGAGAAATCACTTTGCCAGACCAGTGGAGGTTTACTGTACAATTACACAAGTGGATGGTTTTCAAATTTTCTAGTTCATGCTGTTTTGCTTTGGACGCAGCACTGGGTTTATGTCCCGATAATGCAGATTAATGGTAAGTTCCACTCTTTTCAGCGTTCCAGGCTGGTGGAGGTGCACTGGGCTCCATGGGGGGGAGGTCACAGCTGGGGAAGCTGCTTCACACGTTATTGCTGATGCGGTAAGGAGGAACTGGGGCAAGACTCAACACACACACACCGCTGAAGGTGCTTCCTCACACAATAAGACTGCACTCGCAGCACGGATCCAGGAATGCAGCGCAACAACCTGCAGAATAACACACAGATCCATCATGCAGAAGTGTGAGAGCCTGAAAGAGAACACCTCAGATTCTCCTTTACCAAAACACGAACATTAAATCCAGGCTTATGGAAATTGAACTGTATTGAACTGAAGCTACAGATGTTTTGTGGGTCGATAAGAAAGTGAACTGTACTTGAACTGTGAGTGAACTCTTACAGTATCAAACCGACTGTATGCATTTTTACCATTTTTTGTAATAAGAATAAAAGTTCTGAGAGACGACAAGGGGGAATCATTTGGGTTCTATTAAAAAAAAAAAACATCTGGAGAGACCAGAGGATTCTTCAGATTGGTAAAGTCTTTAAAAAAATTTTTTTACAACAATTGCTCAGTTAACACAGTCAATTACCCAAAAAAATGGTTCTTCTATGGCATCATTTTCAAAGAACATTTTGTAGCACCTTCATGTTTGAGAGTGTAGTGGCTTTTGAAAAACATGTAAGCCTATTTTGGAAAATTGTGCTATGGTTTGTCATTTTTTATCATTTCAACTTTTCAAAAATTTAAAAATTTGATTATCCAGAACCAGAACTGGAGTTCTGTGAAAGATATCCTTTCTGGGACTCAATGCCCATGGCAAAGCTTTCCCGCCCGGTTAGATCTGCTTGTAAACGGTCCAAACACATTGGACTTGCCCTCTGGATGACTGCAAAACACCCATTAGAAATGTATAAAGCTGAACTGGTACCAACCCCCTTTATCTTTTACAGGTAGAGCTGAACTCTACTTGACCGGTTTTGCATCATGTACACAAAAGCGAAACACACTGACCAATTAAACCCTCTTAGACTCATGTAAAAAACAAATATTTAATACACACACAGGTTTTTTGTCCCTCTCATACGTGTCTGATTCTGGTGTTCAAAGGGAAGAGCATGGATAGGGTACTTTGAGCTAATGCTAATGGCTGATTGCTTCTGAGAGAGGCCAGTTTCAGCCAGAGAGCCACAATTACAGGCAGTTTGCTGGCAGCCAAAGATCTCTGAAGAGGCACCTTCAGAAGAGGTATGTTCTGAGAGTGTGCTGATGGGAATGACCCCTGCCTTTTTCCGACATCCTACTGCTCTCCAAATCCTCACCCACAGAGATATTACTGCTGGGACAAAAGAAGCAGCTCCATTAGAGAGCGATGCAACTAATCTGGACAGTATTTTTTTTCATAAGAACACAGACAATTCTGATGGTTTTCTTGTACACTAGCTCATCTATTATGTCGTGTTCGCTGATGTGAGCAGGCAATGAATATAAGGAGCCTGTGCATATTCATTGTAGCTGCATTTTAATGGCAGAAAATGATTGTGGAAGCTGATTCATGTAAATACTGCAATCAAAAACAGTCTTTCTTATAGCTGCATGCATAAGCTTCTTTGAGAGATGAAAATGTATATAATAACCTTATCTACTTATCTAACCCTTTCATTCATTTGTGTTAGCTACTGACCTGCTGTACTTATGTCCATAATCAAGTACTCCTTTATGTCCTCTGATATAGCAGTATTACAGGGGCTCTAGATTGTCAACTGTATTTATCTTGGCATAGTTAAATAATGAGAACTGACACACCATGATCCTCAGACACTGTTGCCTCCTCCAGACTCTGCTACTTATAGGAATACGGGTTGCAATGTGAACCAGGCCTCATGGACTTAACTTTTTTTTTTCTGTGCCACTGTCCACACAAAAGGACACATTTAAACTCTGCACACAACGAAGCAACAGCTAGATGGAGCGAACAGAAATCTACATTAAGCTACAAGCTAATGCTAGCTGATGCCATCTTATAACATGGCTAAACACACATCAGAAGGGAAAGTAAGGACTTATTTTATACAAGTAACATAGAAAGTGACGTAGTCGTAATCTCAGTAAGACGTAGTCATGTAAATCAGCCAATAAAAGCAGAGCTTGGAAAAACAGCTTGTTTCGCAAAATAACAGGGTGGTATACTGGTTTGTAAAACAACATCTGAGCATTTACCTCCCACCAAAGTCTCAAACTTATAATTTACACATCAGGCAGTGACTTAAAATACTCAGTAAATCTGTTACTCAGGAAACTTTGAAGGTGCTTACACAGATTTATCAGTATTGATTAAAAAAGCTACTAAAACACTGATGAACAATCAGACAATACAGCTTATGTTTAACCCTCTAAAATGATGCTGTTCTATTAATCAATTCTTAGGATTTTTCATAGTTTTCATACCAGTTTGCATCTAGGCTCCTCCTCAGGACTGCTACCACTTCCTGGCAGTCACCAGGCCTGGTTCTATGGTGGGTCAAAAGCATGTAGCTGGACATCCAACCTGACTCCTGCAGCAGTGAGGTATATAGGACGACTCTGCTAGTGAAGGATGACGGCTATAATTAGCCTGTAACTGTGTGGATGTGTCTGCTAATGCCTTTAACATATGTGATCAGTTAAAAAAGAAGGTAATGAAGTTTATTCTGCCCAATCCATCCATAGTGTGTTTACATGCTTTCTTTTCATCTTTCTTTCTTGGGGTAATTTTGTTTTGATTTGCTCTGATTAATATACATGTATCTTCATTCAGCAGTGTGTAGTGAGCTGCAGTGAAGATATTCAAGCTAATTAAGGCCGCAATCAGGGAGAAGTAATGGCTAATTTTCCAACGCCTTCTCAAACTATTAGAGTTTGAGATCTGTAAGCTTGAGCATATTAAAACCGCATTTAGAATTAGAGTTAGGGTCAAACATGTTTCAAAAAGGAAAAGAGCAGAATCAAGACCTCTGATTGGACAAGTGCCCAATTGTAGGTCTTGTTTGGTTGAGATAAGAGGGAATACGGAACACAAACAGTAAAAGAATACACAGAGAGTTAGACGAGAACAGCGAATATTGTTTGTTTGAAGAACTGACAGGAAAGGCCTTATCAGGAACAGGCCGCTCTGCCTCCCTGAGGCCATGAGGCCAGACTAAGGATTTATTTATTTATTTTCATTTTTTTACTCTAGATATTTCATGATTTTCTTTACTGATTTTCCTTCTTTTTCGACATTTTTTTCTGACTGTTCTTTAAATAAATCAGGAAAAGCAATTTTAGACGCCAAGTTGCAGACCGTTAAAAGGAACTTGACTTGCCGTTGCGAGGTAACACATTATAACACACTTAGGGTCTCTGAGAGCCTTGAGGCAGAATTTCAACATTCCCTAAAGAACAGTCTCTAAGCCTATTTAGCTGTAGTTGGCTAGTCTTGACCAGCAGCTGCTAATGCTATTTAAAATGTCATTAAGTCACATACAATAGAGACCTTTCATTTTACATCTAAATCTTTTCTCTCAATAAGAGATAAAGTTCTTTAATGTGAATGATGTAGGAATATAAACATCAGTCATAAAAACGCTATGTTCAACAATTAAGTCTAATAAACACTTGGCAAATGCTAATGGAAGAGAAACAGAAATGTTATCAAAGTGATCAATAATACAAATGGGTTATAGGCTATTAAAGACTATATCAATTACATAAATGGACCAGTGCACTCCCATTTATTTCTAATGCACCCCAAATGATTCTGTTTTGGAACTGGGCCCAAAAGTATAATCACATCTGCTCTAGAGTTTCCAGGTTCAGCAAAAATCTTCAATCTGAAACGAGCCTAAAATCGTCTAAACGTAAACATGTTAGAAAAATAACCTGACACACCTAAACCTCTTCTATTCACTAGTTCCACACATGAATGTTCTGAACTGGTAGAACTTAATTAAATTTGTTTGTTTCCTGGCATGGACATTTCCTGGCTCAACGTTTAACCACAGTCCACTTATTTGAGGTCAGGACAGCAGGCGGAGGTCCTTCCAAAGGCTAATGTTAGCCTACTTTATCTTTTCCACATACACTTTCGATGTGGGTTTTGGTCAGTGTCCTGTTGGAACACCCAATTCTGTCCAACTTTCAACTGTCTAGCCGATGTTTGAGGTTCTGCTGAAGACATCTGAGGTAGTCCTCCTTTTTCCTTATTCTGTGCAGTTTGTGCAATGTTTCAGAACAAACACAACTCCAGAACATGTTGCTACCACCACCATGCTTAACAGTTACAGTGTTCTTGGGTTGAAAGGCTCACCTTTACATTGCTTACTCCTTACTCCGAGCAATGGTGCATCAGCGACAGTTCGAAAGGAGGCAGTGCTCACATGTGTTGGAGGAGATGTGCTAGTCTTCACCCTTCTAGTGTTGGAGCATTGCTAGTGATAGGGGTAGTTCACATGAACAGGGATTGGGTAATTGGCCTAGAAAATAGGGGTAAAAAATGATGTAAAAGGTGCACGTATTTGTCACTGTACAGTGTACAGCGAAATGTGTCCTCCGCATTTAACCCATCTGGTAGTGAACACACACACATGTGTTAGGGGCAGTGAGTACAGACACACACCCAGAGCGGTGGGCAGCCAACTCCAGCGCCCGGGGAGCAGAGAGGGTAAAGGGCCTTGCTCAAGGGCCCAACAGTGGCAGCTTGCCGAGCCCGGGAATCGAACCCACAACCCTGTTACTGATATCCCGGCGCTCTAACCGCTGAGCTACCACTGCCCATAGTAAATCTGCACTCAAGCTTCTTTGCATCTGTATCAAGCCCCTTGGACTTTCCCCTGTACTGTGTGTTGGTTAATTCGACAAGTGCTGTCAAACACAAAGTCTTTGTCAAGGAACTTCTCTAGGATGCTACCCAAACTTTCATATAATACAGCAATCTTGTGTCTCTGAAACCTCAACAGTCCCCTGAAATCCTGTGTCAGCTGAATTTTTTTGTATTAATTGGGACACAGAGAGGTACCTTAATGCGCAAACCTGGATACAGCCAGCAAGACGGGGGGGAAAAAGCCATTTTGACTGAGAAAGAAACAGATTAATAAAGCTGGCAGTAGAAAGCAATTCTCCAACATTTGATCTTGTTATCTGTTTTACATTATTTCCCCTGGGTGTGCTGCACCTCGCTGATACACAGCTCTGCACAAATAATCAATTAAGCCTGCAGATTCTCCAGCGTTCTGCACTCGCTTTGTGTCACAGCTTCAGCCACTTAAATAGGTTTTTCTTCTCAACAAAAGGCCTGAAAAATGGAAAAATACTACAGGCTACAAACGATAAGAGCGAGGCAGCATACAGAGGAACAGGCGTTGCTTCTATTCCGCAGGAAAAATGAACTTGGTTAATTATAAATAATGTTAATACATTTGGGCATTTTTGCGTGGTTCATTAATATCCTGCTCACAATCTTCAGAGAGTAAGAAAACAGAGAAAAACCTAGAGAATAAGAAATGACCTCTATGTATAAACCATGCCGTCACTGGCATGATGAAGAGAGGAGGGCGAAAGTGGCCTTTCTGTTCTTCCTGTTCATTGCAGGAGCAACTAAAAGGCTGTAATTTGTGATTAAGGTAATAGACCATGCTCATATAAAGCCACTGATTGATCATTTCCCTTTGCCTGAGGTTGTGACTAACAATACCTTTAATTATTAATGGTGTAAAATGGTCCACTGGAATAGCAATTAAAAGAGGTGGTGGGTGGTGGTGCTTTTCTGCATCCACTTGTTAACCCTTTTGTACCATCAGTCTGCTCTGTCTATCTGTGTGTGTGTGTGTGTGTGTGTGGTCTCAAATGCTGAAGCTGCCAGACACTATGGCCACTAAGTTTATGATGTGTAACGGTAAATATTTTTGTTCCATATCGCAATGATAACTGCAGTTCTGTGGCCTCCTCCCAGCCCTCTTCGAACAAATGTCCAAATGTTTGTGGACACCTCTTCTAATGACTACATTCAGTTACTTTAATTTGCACCCGTTGCTGATAGAGCTTGTCTAGACCCTGTAGAGTAGTACTGCCAAAACAGTAGGACTCTCTAGAGCAGATAAACAACATGAACCTATTGGTGCCATGCCTAATGCCAGGTGTGGGCTAAAGGGTTTAGAGCCCCCAGTATTGAGCTGTGGAGCAGTGGAACTGTGTTCTCTGGAATGATGATGGGCTCCATCTAGGAGAGCACCATTAACCTTAACTTACCATTAAGGCTCTTTTATGCTTAACATTATGCTCGAAAAAGCATCCACTGCCATGCAGACATGGCGGAGAAGAAACTCCTACGCCTTCAAGACCACCTCCACCGCCGCCATGTTAGTTACTGTCAGAAACTTTTCACGGTGAACTGCCCTCTAGTGGATGTATTGCTCAACATCCATGCTAACGAAAAGGACGCACAGAGCTATGTGGACAGTGACGGTTACATCATTGCTGTCATGCAAAAATCTTGTATCTCTAAAATGTTGACTTTACAGGAGAAGAAAAATACCTTCACATTTTTACATGGAAGCTTAAGCTTAAGTGTGTTAGTAAAGTGTAAAGATCAACTATCGTTTATAAATTTTGTCAAAAAGTGAAAACTGCAAAAATGGACAAACAAAGTTTTTGCATGACAGCAGTGAAACCCTGCAGTATGCAAATGATCTCTTTCCTAATGTACAAAAATAAAATCTACCGCTGTGTGCTAAGAGCCTCCTGAACAACATCAGATGCCCCAGATCGTGATAAATGTGTGTATGTCCCCAGCGCTGTGTGCCTGCCATTCATGTGTACTTGTATTTGTTCAGAGGTGCTGAAACAGCATATCCTGACAAGGGCTTATGGGTTTTACTCATTGTCATATTCTCAGACACAAGAACGCTCTCCAAAGCCTCTGGAGAGACGCACAGCTCAAGCGCAGTGCCTCCACTCAAACACGTGTAAACATCGTCGACAACTACTGCTGACGTTGGCACACGCACGCACACACACCAAACTCGCTGCCTGTCTAATCCTGAGAATGGCAGTAACGCTATAAACCAGGGTGCATGATTCAGGCCTGCAGCTTTTGGTCACAGTAATACCTGTGTCTGCTATGACTGCTGGAGCTGGTGTCGTATAAAGGATAAGGTGTGTATGCTGTGTGCATTGCGTCATTACGTCACACGTCATAGCAGGAGTTCACCACAAAGCCATGGTGACAGAGGTAACACTGTAGAGAGATTCACAACACCTGCATAGGCTTGACATGTTCTGTCTGATGTATGCAGAGGCAGGTTTTTCATGAGTTGCTCTTAAAACATCTCTGAGATGCTTCAGTGCTGAAGCTTCACTATATGTTCAAATGTTTGTGGACACACCTTCTTCTAATGAATGTATTCAGCTACTTTAAGTTGTACAGCTTGTCTAGTACCTGTAGCAAAGTACTGCCAATAGAATAGGACTCTCTGAAGCAGATAAACATGAACCCATTTGCATCATGTCTAATGCCAGGCTATAAAAGCTGTGTAGCAGTGAAACTGTGTTCTCTGGAATGATGGATGGTGCTCCATCCAATACTTTTAGGATGCATTGGGGAGTTGGGGATGAGGTGGGTTTGTCGCTAAATGACATCAAATTCTCACAGCAATGCTCCAAAGTCTAGTACAAAAACTTCTTCCCTGGACAGTAGAGAAAGTTACAAAAGCAGGATCAACTATTTTTTCTTGATTTCAGATGAAACAATGATCTCCCCAACTTCCCACCATCATTCTAGAGAACACAGTTCCACTGCTCCACAGCTCAATGCTGAGGGGCTTTATACCCATCTTGCCAGCTCCTGATTTTAGGCATGGTGCCAATAGGTTCAGAAGACAACCGTTCTTACTTGAGTGTCTGTAAACAGCATAAGGATACAGCAGTAACCCAATGGTACAATAATAACCCACCCTAGTGGCCATAGTTCTGTATAGTTAACCATAGTTCTGCATTATGTCTATCTGAGCCATGTCTTATATGGATTTTTGTGATTTGTTGTGCTATCCGGTGTGGACCAGGTCTCATGGTTTCTTTCTCTTGATCTCAGGGAGTTTTTGCTTGCCACTGTCGCCATTGACTTGCCTAAATAAGGCTTGAAGACCTGGATCTCCTTAAAGCTGCTTTGTGAAAACATCAGTTGTGAAAAGTGCTGTATAAATATAGTTGAATTGAACTGAACTAAATTGGTGGCCACAGGGCCCTAAGTGCTCCGTATGTTGCTTACTAGGTAGCGCTAGCTCTGCATGGCCCCAGGTCTGTGTTATGAAACCTGATACTCCTTACGTATCATTTAACAGGCATTCATAGAGGCCTCATAAACAGGAATAGTCATGAAGAGCAAATGAAGCTCTAGCATGCAGAGGTCACCAGCATGAAGGTTTTTCATCTTGTCTCCAGGCCTATTTTCAGCTCAAGACCTGAAAGGGGACTGAGCAGAAATCCACCTGATGTTGCCGGGTTTTGATGTATGAGCCGCTCCAACCTGCTGTCGGAGATGTGGGCGCTGTCCAGCCTACATCGGGCAGCAGCTGCGCAGGTGGCTGAGCGTCAGGTGGAGGCTGGCGCTGTGAAGCACTGCCTTGATGCTGGCTACAAAGCGAGCTTGAAGAAGCTCTACAAATGCCTCTCTCAACACAGCGAGAAAGCAACCGCGAGTGGCCAAGCGGGCTGTTCGACTGAAGGGAGCTACTGAACAGCAGCAACCTGAAAGCCTGAAAGACTTGAGAGAGCATCTTTGTGAGAGGAATTCTATATATTTATCTCCAAGGCTTTTTGTGGAGAAATAAAAAGCTTTTTAGGCAAAAGGGACACATTGCCCAAATAGCATTTCTTACTGATGCCATTCACTCATCAATGCTTCATTTACACCATATTTGACTCACTCTATTTGGGAAATAAAGAGATTATGCTATAGTACTGAGTGGTCATATTAAATGAGTAAGTACTACTTATTAAAATCACCATTTCTCTGCAATATGTAAAGAAAAAAAGATACAGAGTGGCAAAGTGGAGGCCTGAAAGACTTGAGAGAGTGTCTTTTATGAGAGGAATTTTACAGAGGACCATTTTACTCCAAGCCTTTTAAAGTAAAAAAAAGGCTTTTAGGTGAAATGAATTTTCCAAATAGCAGCTCCCTACTCTCATATTCATTCTGAGAAGTCACATTAACAGTGTTTAAAAATAAATCTATTAGAATAGCAGTATGCAGTAACGCATCCTAATGATAAATGAGCAAATACTGTTCATTCAAAAGACAGGGCCTCTTCAATACAGACTTCACAAGAGGGCATGGTGGTGATCTTCCTACGCTGCCACGTTGAGGGCTTTCAGTCACTGCTGTGTGTTCGACAGCTGCGGCTCTACCTTTAAGGACAGTGGGAGACATGAAAGGCTTTGAAATTCTATCAGTGGCGAGCGTAATGAGGATGAGAGGTGTAAGAAATGATTCATGTGCTGGTGAGCCTCTCGCAGGCCCTTCATGCCGGTTAGCACTTTGACCCAGATTACAGCGCAAGCCCCGCCTCTCCAGGGAGGTTCGAGGGCCGTGGGGCTGCTGGCATACAACCCCTTTATTCATTCTAAAACACACACACACACACACACACACACACATATACTAAGGCTACAATATATCTTATGTTACTTGTTGTAAGGATACACTGATCAGCCATAACATTACAACCTTCTGCCTAATCATGTGTAGGTCCCCCTTGTGCTCTGACAAACAACTCTGACCTCTGAAGGCGTCCTTTGGTATCTGGCACCAAGAAGTTAGCAGCTGCTCCTGCTAAAGTTCTGTAAATTGTGATGTGGGGCCCTTCATGGATCATCATGCATGCATCAATGAGCTTTAGGTGACATCATGACCCTGTTGTCAGTTCACCGGTTAGCCTTCCTTGGAGCACCCCACAGGACCTGATGCCTAATGTTTTGCTCTGAGGTGCTCTGACCCAGTCCAGCTGTCTAGCTGTCTAGTCTTTAGACTTTGTCTCTTAGAGTTGCTCATTTTTCCTTTTTCCCACACATCGCCTTCAAGACTGTTCACTTGCTGCATAATGTATGGATCCCACCCCTTGACAGGTGCCACATTATCCAGATTATCAATGACAGTCACTTCACTTTTCAGTGGTTTTAATGTTGTGGCTCATGTTATGGCTCATGTTGCACCGATTTTGTCTTTCATCTAAGGCTACAAAAGGCAAATGAGCCTCTAACCAATCACAAAGCTTTTAACAGTGGGCTGTGAGCTTCCTGTCCAATCTCAGTGACAGATGAGTGTTTCTGTGAGTGCCTGAGTGAATCGTGCTATTAATGATGTCTTTGAGCCATAGCGCTTCCCAGCTGACCCCCCTCAGGCCTACATGTAAACAGTAATTCAAACAATATTGACTCACCGATGTTATTTTAATTCATCCCAAAGCGCTTTGCAGTTGTAAATTCATTACTCCTGCTTTTGTTAGAGCAACTGTCTCTACTGTCCAGGACTAGATTGCTTTCAGCGACAGGAACGGTAGTGAGGTCAGGATGTTGGATGATCACCACCCCACCTCATCATCCCCCAACTTATCCAAACTCATTCCAAAAATATTGGACGGTGCACCATTCACATTCCAGAGAACACAGTTCCACTGGCCCAAAGCTCAGTGCTGGTGGGCACTGAAGTAGCTGAATACATTCATTAGAAAGGGGTGTCCACAAATATTTGGACATATGGTGTTTGTATCAATACAACTGGCACAGTTATAACCCTAACCATTATGTTTCTTTCTCCTTCCTTCCTTCTTTTTTACTCTTTTCTTCGGCTCATGCATGAATTCATGCTCTGCCCCAAGTCATTTCTTCTGCTAGTTCATGGGGGTGAACTCCCAAGGTTCTCCTCGCACATGAGGAATACATGGCATGTCTGTGTATGTGCTTTTGTGCTCAGCACACACTGTAATATCACACCACCTTCCACTCAACAGGCTGTTGATAACATCATTCAGTATTTACAGCAGCACCTTCGCATGTGTTTTAAGGCCTAACGCTGTCGCTCCCTCTCGCTTGTACAGCACGCTCTGCTACCTCCTGCAGTGGAACTGCAATGGGTGCCATGGGTGCTGTATAGTACGCAGACAAGTCTCTACAATATAGCTTCTTAGGGGTTGTCAAACATTTTAGATAATGTCATATATTTGTCTTGTAGTGCATTAGAATTGAGCTATAAGAGCAGAAAACATAAGGGCAGAAAAGATGACCAGAATATGTACATTTTTTTATAACAAGGTTCACAATATTTACACATTGATGCTTTAATGGTTCTTTGATCAATGCCATAGAAGAACCTGGCGTCTTATGGTATCTGGCACCAAGATGTTAGTAGCAGATCCTTTAAGGCCTGTAAGTTGTAAGGTGGGGCCTCCATGGATCACATCAATGGGCCTTAGGCGACAGCCCATGACTCTGTCACCAGTTCACCGGTTAGCCTCCCTTAGAGCCCCACTGCGTTTTTGGTTCCATTAAGGTTCAGATAGATGTTTCTATTGCAAACATGAATCTTTCGGGAACCAAAATCTGTTCTTTTATAGCGTCGCTCAAAGAATATTATAGAGTGTAGAGTTTCCACTTTACTTCACCAGAATTCAATGAGAGCAACAGTAGCTGCCTGTTCCAACCAATGACTGCATGTTTAACATGCACTATATGTCCAAATGTTTGTGGACACCCCTTTCTTCTACTGCATGCATTCAGCTACTTTGAGTTGCACCCATTGCTGACACACAGCTTGTCTAGTTCAATGTGGAGAAGTGCTGCCAATACAATAGGACTCCCTGGAGCAGTTAAATAACATCAAATCCATGCAGTGTATGTTACTGCATATATGGTTCTCTAGGTTTTCGTTGATACACCTTGTGGATTGCTGCTGGCTGACCTATCCTCATGGCTACCACAAGCTCTGTCCAGCGTAGTCTACTGAAGCTGCAGAAGCTATAAATTTAATCCACAGCTCAATGCTGGGGGGCTTTATTACCTTTTAGCCCAGGCCTGGCATTAGGCATGGTACCAATAGGTTCATGTTTATTTGCTCACTTTCAATTGGCAGTACTTCTTTACAGGGACTAGACAAGGACTCCAGGACCGGGGTTGGGAACCACTGATCTATGGCATCTCATTTTTCTTTAACCTTAAAGACTGTAATGAAGACTCTTTAACTGATGTGATGTGATGGAATTAATGCTGTAGATTTGTGGTTGGAATATTAACGGCTGAATATTAATAGTAAATAAAACAAAGAAATAAACAGAAATCATTCACACATTATTTTGATGGAAGTGGTCATGGGGCGGGCAAACTGCTGGTGTTCACCTAGAGAAGTTGTCAGCTTAGCTAGAACGTACGCCATTTTTACAACAGCTTGCACCTCACCCAACAGCTTGCTCTTTCCTCCACAGCCCACACCACTGGCCAAAATCTCTCACAGACTCACTGCCTGTGTCAATTTTCTGAAGGAATACTGAGGGCACATGCTGCTTCCCTAAAAGCTGTGAAAAAAAGAGCCAAGGTGACTGACAGGTCGCACGTTCTGAAATGAGAAAATGGCTGTGGGGTGAGCGTCCGGTGGCAGATAACATGAGAAAGCACTATCTCCTCTCAACACATTTAGTGTGACGAGTCCAGTGCTGCAGCAGTCTCCCCCCGAACGTCTCTCTCTTTCTCTGTCTCTTGCTCTCTGAAATGAAGACTTATGGACCACTTCTATTTCCCCTCGCCCACAGCAGATATGGCACATCAAAGTTGGAAGAAGAACTGAAGTTTCTACAGGGGATGGCGTGACAATAGAACTATCACTTCAGCTTCAGCTTCACTGTCATTGGGCTCGAAAAAAAGAAACAGACATTTTCCAAACTATATTTAAGGCCCTTTAATTAACGATGGCCAATATGGCCAAGATATATACTTCCAGGCATTTTCATGATACACAATTTATGTATCACAACATTTCCTTCTGCTGGGGTTCACAGTCATAAAGCGGCAACCAGCATTTATTACTATAAAGCAGTAAAGTGCTGCCAATAGAATAGGACTCTCTCTGGCGAGGGCAAACATGAACCTGTTGGCACCATGCCTAATGCCAGGTGTGGGCTAGATGGGTGTAAAGTCCCCCAGCATTGAGCTGTGGAGCAGTAGAACTGTGTTCTCTGGAATGATGGATGGTGCTACATGGTGGTGATTGTGATCATTTAACATCCTGACCTCACTAACACTCTTGTCACTGAATGCATTCAAGTTCACACAGCAATTCTCCAAAATCTAGTAGGAAGCCTTCTTGCCTGGTCAGTAGAGACAGTTACTCCAACAGAAGCAGGATAAACTCTTGAGTAGGTAAGAATAGTGAATGAGCTAGAGTCCCAATTATTACTTAATTATTTACAACCCTGTTATTTTGTCTCAGAATGAAATAGGAAAAGTCAGTGTCGTAGTTTTTGTGAACAGTCTGAAAATGCCGCTCCACATTCCCTTTTTTAAGTACAGCGATGGTAGACTGGCAGATGAGGCAAACGCACTTTGAAAATGACAGTGAAAAGAAAGTTCTCCTCCCACTCTGTATCAAAATGGTACGTTTTAGGCTTTTTTTTTTGGTCCAGCTCCTTTACTCACTTTTAAACCCTTTCTCAAGTTCAAAAGAAATCAATTGGAGGCTAACTGGGCAACTCGCAAGCTTGCTAGAGTTTTGCAGCACTTAGCGCCATTGTATGCGTGTTCACGGCGACCCATGTGTCAGTAAGTCAGATGTCTGACTGGGTGCCCTGCATGTCAATCAAGTAACACATTTTATAGCGAGGATGTATGATGACATCAATTGTTTTTTATGCCATGTGATCTACCCACACTACCTTTGTGATTGTGATTGTAATCGACCGGTAGATCGCGATCGACTAATTGTGCAGGTCTAGTGAAAAATTACAAAAAAGCTCCTGTTACAGTTCTAAGCTATGCTAGGCTAAGCTAGGCTAGGATATGTGGTTACTGTGTACTGCCATCTCAGTGACATAAACTAGTCAATAAAAGCAGAGATTATTTATTTTTTTCATAAGTAAAAGGAAAACAAGATTTCATTCTAAGGCAAAATAACAGGGTGGTAAATAGGCTTGTAAAATTACATCTGAACATTTTTACCCCAACTAAAGTCACATGATTACTTTTTTATACAATTAAATGTATATAAAATGTGCCTTATTTTAATGCTTACTAATTATACATGATTTTTACATCAATTTAAATACTCAATAAATGTATTCTATGGCATCTTAAATCATGGCATCATATTATCCACTCCTGTCATAAATGATTTTATCAACAAAAAAGTGTGAACAGTGAGCTGTACAGCAAACCAGCGATTTACAGTGCACACAAGAAACACAAAAATGTAACATGTGACACCCCCGTACAGTGCAACAATATCCTACTGAATACAGACTGTACAACACAATCATTCAGGAAGCCTCAGATCAGTACAGAACAAATAATTAGACATGAGAGCGCATAAGACGCTCTTACCCAACCTTATTACTGGAGGAATGAGCTCCGTGCCTCTGTGAGTTCTAGGCAAACACAGGGCTAGCGTGTTCTGATCCAGGTAATCCCAGAGAAAAGCCTTACTCGCAATGGCCTCCTTTAGCTCTTCTCGGTCCGGAACCGCGCAGAACAGCTTTCAAATCCCAAGTGCGTTGGTGTTGAATATTTAATAAGGGCTAGCATATGGCTGGAGTAATCTGTTTTTCCTTTATTACATATACAATACCATCCACTCCCCCTGCATTAATCACCCGGGGTGTCTGTTACTCCAAAACAAGACCATTCCAGAGGATCATTTCCATGTGTCGCTTACTTTTGAGAGTCATTAGCATCTGATGAATTGAATCTCACCATCGCCAGAGGATGTAGAAGATGTAGGTCCAGATTTATCACATTATTTAATTATGAACTGCTCTGAGACTGCCATCACCCCCCCCCATCCCTCCATGCTCTTATTAAGTTAATAGCACTTAATCGCGAACAAGGTTCGCACTGAACTCCACATTAGTGTTAACTACGTGTACATGGTTTCATTAATAGTATCTTTAACATTCAAACAGCCATTGTGCAAACAATTGGGCATTTTATAACATTTGGCATTTTATAGCATGTGGAAAACTGGGATTTGGGAGCTCTGAAGTAGTCGTGACATTTCATGGTGCTAATCAGTACCATTTAGAGCTGTTAATGAAAAAAATGGTTGAGAACAAAATTCGGATTTTTCACAGTACTATTTGCCCTAGTCCTGGAGAACATTGGTGGTATTTTCTCACTAGTAAAGCCTGCTTAGAGTGATACTCTGATGGAATTAAATGAGGCTGTAGCCCATTTGTAAAGCAATCAGTCTTTAATTAATGAGTGCTATTCTGTTCACTGACATTTATGCTTGTAGCAATGTGGAATAACTTTCTGCCATGCACGCAATCATTCTTCCGGCTTCCAATTCCCATATCACATTGGAAAATGAATAGCAGCATATCGTAAAATTTCATCAGCAGTCATTACTCCAGAATACACAAATAATTAGAAGTGCTCGTGGAAGAGGCGGACATGCTGTCAGCGACTCCCGGCTGGGTTTGGCACGCCGGGTTGCTCACGTCCAGAAAGACATCCAGGAGTAGATGTGCTGCTGTCTGTTTCTGGGGCTGCCAAGTCTATCCGTTTGCCTTTGAAATGCCTCTGCAAGCCTCAGGTAAAACAAAACATCAGAACTTTTCGTGGTGGAGATGTTGTTTGCAACAAAAGGAAAACTTTGCGTAAAGTTTCAGACTACAGGAAAACTCAAAACTGACATCGTTCTGATGTTGTGGCATATGCAGCAGCACACTCCCGCCTTCAATCTAAAGCACTCATTTGGTCAATGGTCTCCAACGCCTCTGTGGCTCTAATAGGAAAACTGTAGAACAACAGCTTCTCAGACTGCAAGAACCCAAAAGAATAGCAAATCAAGGACTAGCACAAGCTCCGCTGCTTTTATTATTGATGACTGCAGAGAGGATTTGGAAGCTGGACTTAAATCTTTTTGTGCTTTGTTGATCTGTATTAGACACACACACACACACACACAAGCGCCTAAGCCACAAAACCCTCTCCCCCAAACCTTTAGCCTCCTGGTCTACTGACTTTCTATCCAATTTTTTTAAATCTTCTTAAAAATTCATGATTCTGTTCCAAAATGTGCCAAGAAAACATTCCCCACACCATTACACCACCTCCACCAGCCTGGACTGTTAACACAAGGCAGGTTGAGTCCATGGATTCATGCTGTTGGTGCCTAATTATCATCTGACCCTATCATCCGTGTTCCTCAGCAAACTTGAGAATCATCAGATCAGGCTATGTTTTTACCCAGTCTTAAGTAAGCCTGTGCCCACTGCAGCCTCAGCTTTCTATTCTTGGCTGACCTGTTGCGAAACCCAATATGGTCTTCTGCTGTTGTGTAGTCTGAGATGCTTTTCTGCTCACCACAGTTGTGCACAGTGGTTATCTGAGTTACTGTAGCCTTCCTGATAGCTCCAACCAGTCGGGTCATTTTCTGTTGACCTCCATAATTAAGGTGATTCCTTGTTGCACCATTCTGAGTAGAGACTGTTAATCCCAGGAGATGAGCAGTTCTGCAAATACTCAAATCAGCCATTCTGATACCAACAATCAAACCACACTCAAAATCACAGAGATCACATGACCTGAAGCTGCCGGACTGTATCTGCTTGATTTTAAACACTGTACTGCTGCCACACAATTGGCTGATTAGATACCTGCAAGGATGAATATATGTACAGCTGTTCCTAATAAAGTGCTCAGTGAGTGTATTCTGAAATATGTAATAATATAGAACTCCTCCATACAGTTTTGTGTGTTTATAAGAGGTGTAGAGTCCTAACCTGATCCCTACTCAGCATATTCTGAATCAATCAGGAGGGCCTAGTGGGCAGAGGGAGGCTCAAGTATTTGGGATTCTGCAGTCTAGAGCCACCTTTGGCTAATTTCCCAACTATTTCCTAGCTTCCTGAAAATGAATATGCATCACTGCTGCAGTGAATCCATTTGCAAGACAGAATGATAATGAAGAGAAAGCGTTCTTAAAAAACGCAATTAATCTTATGTGAAACGCCTGCTCAATGCCTCTAATTAGATGCCATTTTAATAACTGGGTATGTTGTACAACAAAAGCTGTTTGGTAAACACCATTGTTCATTTGTTTGATGACACGCAAGTAAGACTGAACAGATTTTGTTTACTGAAATATAACCAGTCAGTGTTTGATGTGGAAAAAAATTAAAACTTGCTTTTGAATTGTCTATCATCACTTCTTTTTTTGAACTTAAAAAGATGAACAGTGATGACCTCTTTCTCTGAAAATACATTACATTTACAATTGAACAAATTAGAGAGCCTGCCATTATGTGCAGTGGCTGAGGCAGATTTGCACAAACAAAAGTGGATTCTGCAGCCGTGAATCAGCAATTGTTTCACCTAGAAGAGAGAAGCCATCACCATCTCAACAGATTCTTGCAGAATCCACATTTAATATGCAGACTTTACAGACAGACTAATACCGTTTACAGACTACAGACACCTCCATATTTATCATTATGTAAAAAGACTAAAATCAGAATCAGGTTCAGCACATCAGAACATGATTAGAAAGGATTATGTCTTAATTCAACCTCAGACATTTAGTCTGGTTTGCTCTTGATTGTTGAAGTAAGTGGGATCACCATGGCCAGATCCAAACAGTTCTCTAATGGCTTTAGAAAGAAGGTTGTAGATGCAGATGGGAAGTCTGGGAAGAGATATAAAGAGATATCAGGACAATGAAAACACTGCCGTTCCAATGCCTAAGAAATAATTTACAGGGAGAGAACATTTAGGCCGTCCTAGCAAAGTCAGCCCAAGAGCAGACCACAAGATGCATAAAGAAGATCATAAACATACAGGTAGCTCAAAAGTACAGCATCTACCATCAGAACGAGGCCACACAGGTTTGATTTATACGAGCGGTGACCAAACCGGAAAACTTGCTATAAAAAAAATTAGGGCAAGAGTAAAGTTTGCCAGATATGCTAGATTTTGTCTAGATAAAGACCATGATTTCTGGAGCAATGTGCTCTGGACAGATGAATCCAAAGTTGAATTATTTTAGGCACAGGAACAGAAGATCAATAGTGAATCATGGAGGTAGAAATGCCATGATTTAGGGCTACGTTAATGCAGCAGGGTCTGGAAAGCACTTCATCATAGAATCCACTATGAATTCTTCATTGTTTCAGAGAGTGCTTGAGAAAAATGTGAGTGAACCAAGGAATTGCTCAAAAGAAAGAATTGTAGAGATCTGGAATGGCCAAGTAAAATCCCGGTCCTTAATCTTGCTGAGAGATTTCTGCATGGAGGATTGGGAAAAACATTCTCCCGGTCAATATTAGAGACTGCTAGACAGTTATAGTAAATAGTAATTGAGGTTATTTCTGCCAAAGGGGAAATACTACTTATACAGCTATTAGAGTATGAGGTGTCCTATTTCTTTCTGTCAAATAAATGAAAAAGTCATATTTTCATAATTGTGACCAATGTGATACAATTACATCACCTATATCTATCGATGTCATTTGAAAGAAGATCAAATATTGGTATGCCTATTATTTTCTAATAAAGGGCAAAATATTTAATGTGGTGTCCTAATATTGTCACATGACTGTATACTGACAGGAAAAGCTCTTTCTTCTATTGTAATTAATATGCGTGCAGTTGCAAGCTCCCCATTAGGAACTTTTAGAAAGTCTCATTAAAATAGGAGAGAATAAAGGGCCCACAGTTTTTAGGACAGGCCAACTGGGATTTTACTCTTACACCAAAGGGTGTGTCTACAGCTATGATCACCAATCACTTTCCCTCACCCCAACCTAGACTGATCAGCCAAAGCATGTAAGTTAAGGCATGTTTGTTTTTTAAAGAAGCAAGCTTCCAATGTGCATTACTGAGGTCTGGAGCCCTAGAAAAACAAATCACATACACTGAGTGTTGAAATGGATACAGTCTTACCCCACACATCATCCAGGATCCATCATAGATATGCAGATGCTTTATGGCCAATTACACCTGCCAGTAATTGACCTATATGGGTCAGTGACTAGGTCAATGAGTGAGTTACATTTGACAGCCCACTGGGACCTGGATGTAGGCCGTCTATAGCAGGAATGCCCAGTCCTTGTCCTGGTGATCATATGTTAAAAGTCTTTTGACCTAAAGCTGCTTACTCATATTTGGGGTTCTGCATTGTTGTCAGGGTTCTCCAGTTCCCCAGTCTTTTTCCGGTTCTTGCTCATACTCTGTCTGTATTTACAGTTCCCTTTGCTTGTTTGATTGTTTTTGTTTTGATTCTGTCTCCCCCTATGTCTCTGACCATAGTTCCACCTTTTTATCACTGTACCCACCTGTGTACAGTTACCCTTCCTTCCCCAGCCTTCATGTTCATTCACTGTGCCTCTGTCTGGTCTTGTTGGAGGCTTACAGTGGCATGGGCACTGTCTGTACGGTGGTCTGGGTGGTGGTCTGGGCAACCCTTGTAAAAAATTGTTATTGTAAATAGGTAAAAGAGTAAGAGAGTAAAAGAAGAGCATTTGATTTCCACATTTCTTTAATATTTTAAGCAACATTACTTTAATCTCCATCTTTTACAGTTTTAATTGATTACACTTTCAAAAGAAAAAAAAATTGGTGGCATCAATTTTGAGGTAGAACTTTATGTGAACATTTAGTTAAAAAGAACTTAGATCAGAATATTGTTAAACTTGTGAATGAGTTGAAGTGCGATGTTAGTTATGAAGCCTTTTGGGAAATGCTTGTAATTTTAAGGATGTTATTAAGTATGAGGTTACGAAGGTTTAGAAAACCCACCCCAGTTCTACTCACGTAATTACTCAGGTTGCCCAAAATTGTTTATGCCATGTTTTTTGTATGTTGTTTCTCTGCCTTGTTTTCTTTGATTAGTTTTTGCATAATAGTAAACTCTGAACTGCCTCGCGCCTCATGTAAATTATTCTCAAGTAAGCACTTTTCTGAGTTGTTCCGTCAGTTCTGATGATTTTTGTCAGAAAAATGGGAAGATCTAAACGCGTCTGGAAATTCTTTGCAACCCACAAAGAAAACATGCTCATTCTTCAAAAGCATTTTGCACAGCCAGGTAGGAACAACTAATAAATTCATATCCATACTGTATAAGCACTAAATATGCAAAGCTCCTTTGAGGCATTTCGGAAAGGGAATGCCACCTTCGCGCCGACGCAGAGAAGGAGCCATTATGAGGCGGCTAAAATATTTGAGCATCTGGAGCATGTAAACAAAACTGCAATTGGAGGCGAAAACAAATCTGCTTGTAGTGGAACGGCGTGCTGCTTTCCTGCGTTCAGAGTGTTGATTTATTTATGGGGGGAGGAAAAGAGGGCCCCAGCAGAGGCCGGACACTGGACCGCAGAGCTTATCCTCTTCCCCCGCTGCTGGACAAGAAAGAGGGGAGGAGGCACTCACATTAAAGATGCATGGGGACCAGTGCGTGGAGTTTAAAGTTCTCCACGCTTTATGCAGGCCTGCTAAAATATTCATGACCTACACTGCATGCGCAGGCTGGAGCACATCGAATTCTCTTTCCACTGAGACAGAAGGTGCAGAGCTCACGGCAAAGCAAGCACGGCCTCGTCTGATAAAGGATGCTCGAGTCGTAAGTTGTTTGTTCTAATACTTGGGAATCCACACTCTCTCATGTAGCGTACTTGTAGTGCTTCTTTACGATGCTGATTTACAATATATTACACGCCACTGGAGCGGCAATTCAATGGGATTTGCAGACACGCACACACACACACACACACAAATTCGGTTTCTGATTTCAACTTTAACCAGATGTTTCACAAGTCTAGCTCATAGAGAAAAAAAAATGTTGAAAAAGTTAAGCGAGTCTCAATTTGTATTTCTACAAACTCCCACTTTCTTTAAAAAGGGTCAAGTTCAAGACTATTAGAATATGTTCATGTTTTTAACATATGTATTTAAATGTTCCTTTTTTTGCCTGGTTAAATTATTTTTTTCTATGCTGAAGAAACTGATATTATGATTCTTTAACCCCTTAAACAGCCTATGGAGCACCAATGAGCCAAAAGTGTTATTACAAACCTTTATTAGCTGTGAATAGCCGCACCAATTCATACAGAGGTCCATATAGTAATACACCTTAGTGTGTAATAAGCCTTTCTGCGTTACAAAGTTAAATAACCTTTTAAAAATGGCATATAGCAGCACAAATGGTTACCCTGCCGTAATGCTTGTTTGTTAAAGAGTGTACGGAATTATCATATTTATGATGTTCTGTCAAAGTGAATTAACTAAGATGTTTTATTGAGTTGGAATATTTTACATTTGTTATAATTTCTAGTCAAAAAGTAAACAAATTTTCCCATTTTTACTTTCTTTAGAACACTATTAAATACAATTATTGTACTTTGTTTATTAGTTAGATTAACATTATTATTATTATTATTATTATTATTTATAGTATTAGTGGGTAAAGTAGTAGTAATAGATATGGTAGTACTAACAGTAGTCTTAGTGGGTATAGTAGTAGAAATAGCAGTAGTAGATGTAGTAGTATGCGTATTGGCAATAGCAGAGGATATAGTAGTAGTTATAGTAGTCATAGATATATGTGTAGTAGTAGTAGTAAATGTAGATGTAGTGGCAGTAGTAGGAGTAGAATATCTCTTAAGTTTATTGCCATTTCTAGTTATTTTTTAATAGACTTTCTATTTTAATCAATTATTATTTGTAGTAGTAGTAGAAATAATACTTTTTGTGGGTATAGTAGTAATAGCAGTACATATAGCAGTAGTAATAGTAGTAGTAGTAGGTCTGTTTGGAGTAGCATATATAGTAGTAATAGTAGTAGTAGTAGGTTTAGTAGGAGTAGTAGGTATTGTAACAGTAATTGTAGGAATAATATAATAATAATAATAATAATAATAATAATAATAGTAGTAGTACATATAGCAGTAGTAGTAATAGTAGTAGTAGTAAGTCTGTTTGGAGTAGCATGTATAGTAGTAGTAATAGTAGTAGTAGTAGGTTTAGTAGGAATAGTAGGTATAGTAATAGTAGTTGTAAGAATTAGTAAGAATAGTAGCAGGTATAGTAGTAGTAATGTGGTTGGTGTGGCACAACAGATAACAGCACTACCTGCCAGTGAGCTGCCACACCACGTTGGGAGACTGGGGTTGAATTCCTGGTCTGGGTGACACCAATAAGAGTCCTTGGCATAACTCCTAACACTACATTGGCCCACCTCTGTAATACAAGTAACCTTGTAAGTCGCTCTGGATAAGAGTGTCAGCTAAATGTCATAAATGTAAATGTAATAGTAGTAGTTGTAGGAATAGTAGGTGTAGTAGGTTTAGTACTATCAGTAGTAGAAATGGTAGTAGGTGTAGATGTAGTAGGAGCAGTATATATCTCAAGTTTGTTGTCGTTTCTAGTAAAAGCTAAAAAGTTAAGTAGACGAAGTTATTCAGATCTAATTGTGCGACACTCTCAAACGCACTGAATATTCTACTGCATTATCATATTTGCAGAGTTTCGTCAAAGTGATTTTGTTCTGTGAGTCTTTTTAATGAGTTGTTTATCCATGGCAGGCTGCCCGATTTCTGGGTCGTTTTGTCTGAGACTGACAACATTAAGCACCTGCCCTATTTGGCAGCAGAAAACAGATGCACACGCGAAACACACATGCGCACACACACAGTGATCAGCAGCTGCTTAACCTGAGGGACTCCGGTTACCTAATGCAAACCTTTCGCTTACATTTCGCTGCACTTTCAGGTCTACAGAGCAAAGGAAAGCTATCAAGTGCAGCAGAGATTCACTCTTCTGAAGGAATGAAGTGTTCCAACAACATAACTCTAGGCAAACTTCCCAAAATAATGCAGTGTGTGTGTGTGTGTGTGTGTGTGTGTGTTGACTGTGCAGCTGTGGTTCGCTGCTGCAGACCTGATTCAGGCTGCAATCACAGGCACTTTTCCTTATCTGACACATCTGTTTGAGCATCCTCCAGTGCCTCACGTTGTTTCCCGTTTTCCCCACTGTGCAGGTCTAACAGCGACGGCAAACGTGCCAGGATTCTCTACGACTTTGTTGCCAGAAACACCAATGAGCTGACTGTCCAGAAGGGTGAGGTTCTGCAGGTATGACGGCTGAGTGGGAGAGAGGAGGAGGAGAATGTGGGCCGAGAGGCTGAGGACAGAGCGTGGGAAACAGGAGTAGAGAAACAGGAGACTGGGGGTCAAACTAGGGTCAGAGTCTAGAATGTTCCGTCGGATGATGTAATGGTTACAAATGGGCAGCACACTGTGGAAATACTGTAGACGGTCAGGATGCTCGGAAAAAATGTCAAATATGCAAAAAACAAAACTGTCCCTTTATTAAATTCACCTGCATATCGTCTCTTCGTCTCTCCAAAATGGCGACTTCACAGGAGAAGGACAAAACTCACTTAACTTCCAATGGAAGTCAATGGAAAAAGATTTTATTCCAAGTCATTCTGAAGTGTTTCTATTGGTCCATTTATCATGAAATTCGTACGCAATGTAAAAAATGGCTGCCAGACTCAATTGGGGAAAAAAAGTGAAAAATGGCAAAAATTGAGGTACAAAGTCACAAATTAGCAGCTTTAACAAAACTGAGCTGAACTGCATGTCCATGTCAATATTGGTGAAACAATAAATGAGATACACACTGATTAGCCATAACATTAAAACCACTAAGAGGTATCATTGAATAACAGTAATTATCTTGTGACAATAGCACCAGTCAAAAGGTGGGATCTATACATAACGTGTGAACAGTCAGTTCTTGTAGGAGATGGAAAAAGAAGCAAGCATAAGAATCTGAGACACTTGGACAAGACACACATTTTGATGGCTGGACGACTGGGTCAGAACATCTCCAAAACATCAGGCAGGTCTTGTGGGGTGTTCCCCACTGTGTGCGGTATTCAGTACAATATTCAAGTGCTTCAAGGAAGGCATGGCAACAGGGCCTTGGGCACCTAAAGTTCATTGATGCCATCAGTGGAGGCCCAACCTCACAACTTACAGGACCTAAGGGATCTGCTGCTACCATCTTTATGTTAGATACCACAGGACGCCTTAAAAGGTCCTGCGGAGTCTGTGCCTTGATGGTTCAAAGCTGTTTGGCAGCCTGAGAGGAACCTACACAATACTAGACAGGTGTTTTTAATGTTATGGCTGATTAGTGTATATAACTAACTACATGTTAGTCCTTAATTGACTCATTAGGACTGATCAGGCAGGTCGGTTCCTACCATCAGGTACTGTAGATTCTCTCTAGCTCGTGCTGGTGTGGCCCGAGTGTGTGAGACCATAAGTGTGTGAGTTGTGTGTGGCAGTAAGTGGGCGTGCGTGCCGTGGCCTTCAGGTGCTGGACAGTGAGAAGCAGTGGTGGCTGCTGAGGAACCGCAGCGGTCAGTTGGGCTATGTGCCCTGCAACGTGCTGGAGGAGGTCAAGGAGGGAGAGCCGCAGTACAATCGGGCTGCGCTCTTTAACAGCCAGGTATGCTTATTCACCCCAAACCTCGCACATCCCTCTCTCTCTCCCCTTTACCACTCCTCTCCTTCACCAGCACTCTCATTTATTATTAACACTTTGCAAACACATAGTCACCTCACCTCAGTGTGGCTGGTTTGTATTCTCTCTCTCTCACCGGATCGCACTCTTTCTCTCTGCAGGCCGCGAATCCGTACAAAGCTAGCTCTCCCCCTGCCTCGGTAAATCATGGCGAGACTGTGGAAATGAATAAATCCTCGTGGGACAAAGACAGTGCGTAACTCCTCTTATCTGCCCCTCGTAGAAGTTGTGAGATAGAGGAAGGAGTGAGTGAGTGAGTGAGGGCATGAGTGAGTGAGGGCATGAGTGAGTGAGTGCAGGTGGAGATAGGCAGTGAGGTGGTAGAAGCGCATGGTGAGTGAGTGCTGCTATATACGTAGATTGCATCCCAACCCAAGAATTCATCCATCCTTTTCCCCCCCATCTTCCCTTCATCTTGCTCATGCTCTCTGTTTAGATGTCTTGCTCTCCCTCACTCTCCATCTCGCTCTCTTTATCGCACTTAATTCAATTCAAGTGACTTATCCATGCTCCACCCACATGGATGGCTGCGGGGCTCCCAGGCGGCACAACAGTCTAAGTGCCACTATTAATCTACTACTGTTTTGTTCTATAAATTGCTACACGGGAATAGGTTCCCATTGGTCACTCTTGGTTCCTCTCAAGGTTTCTTCCGCTTGATCTGAGGGAGTTTTTCCTTGCCACTGTTAAGTCAAGTTTCCCCATCATTCTGCAATCAAAACCCATTAAAGTGAAAACAGTATTTGCAAACTTTTGAAAACTGAATTTTCACAAGGACATAAGTATTCAGATCCATTGCTATGACACCTGAAATTAAGCCTGGGGGGATTTCTACAGCTTTCTTTTGAGATTTCTACAGCTTGATTGGAGTCCACCTGTGGTACGTTCCGTTGATTGGACATGATTTGGTAAGACACCTGTCTCTATATGGAGGAGAAGAACTGCCTGTAAAGCTCAGAGACAGGGTTGTGTGGAGGTACAGATCTGTAGAAGGCTACGAAAAAAATCTGCTGCACTGAATGTTCCCAAGAGCACAGTGGCCTCCATAACTCATAACTCTCCTCTGTAAAAGACACATGAAAGCCCGCTTGGAGTTAGTCCTAAAGGACTCTCTGACTTTCCGAAGATTTTCTGGTCTGATGAAATCAAGATTGAACTTCTTGACCTCAACTCTAAGTGTCATGTCTGGAGGAAACCAGGCACTCCTCATCACCTGGTTTCCTTATTGACTTGTGTTTAGTAGTGTCTAAGCTTAGAAGTATCTTTGAATGTTTAGTCTATTCAAACTAGCTGAAGTTATTCTTGAGTAAATAGTGAAGCACTTTTGTAAGTTGCTCTGGATAAGATGCCATAAATGTAAATGTAAATTACCTACAGTGAAGCATGGTGGTGGTAGTATCATGTGGTGGGGGTGTTTTTTAGATGTACTGAAGACACCAAGACAACACAGGAGTGGCTATGGGCCAACTCTGTGAATGTCCTTAAGTGGCCCAGCCAGAGGCCTGACTTAAACCCACTCAATCTCTGGAGGGACCCGAAAATGGCTTGAGAGGATCTGCAGAGAAAAAATGGCAGAAGATAGGAGGCTGTAATCGCTGCCGATGGTGCTTCCCCTTAGTGCTGGGTAAAGGGTCTGAATACTTATGTCAATGAAATTATGAATAATTATCTGGAGACCTCAAGTCTGATCCCCAGTGATGCCGGCCTTCATAAGAAAGAACAGCAATCTAGAGGTGTAAAGGTGGAAGAAGGACAGAATACCTACTTTACCCAAAACCGCTTGTCTCTCTTTCCCTTCCCTGTAGACCGAAGCCAGCAGAAGGAGATGAACGATGAGCTTTTGAAGCGGATCACGGACAGTAAGGCTCAGCCACCTGCTCGCAACTTCCGGTTGGAACACTCCGCCAGAACCGCTCCCATCACTTATCAATCACAGCCCTACGAGGTCCATGCCTGGCTCAATGCCAAGGGCTTCTCCAGGCCGTGAGTGCAGCTCTGTCTGTGTGCTCACGTATGAGTGTGTATGTGAGTAGCCTACGTAGCCGCCCCTTGCCTAAACCAACAACAATTCCTGTAGTGAAAACACGTCTGACCCGGAAAACCTCTGTCTGCACACTACACGTACTCCGGACAATGTCTGGAGCTGATTCTCTGGACATTTTCCAGAGTTAATATATGTGAAACTGCCTATATTGTTATACATACAAATGGAAGCACAGCTTCAGGAGCTTGGGGTTGTGGGTTCGATCCTTGCTCCAATCACTGTCTGTGAAGAGTTTAGTGTGTCCTTGCAGGTATTCCAGGTTTCCTCCCACTTCCCCAAAACAAACATGGCAGGCTAAGGCTATGTAAATTGCACCTAGGTTTGAGTATGTGATCGAATGGGTGCGTGTGGTACCCTGCGATGAACTGACACCCTATCCAGGGGGTATTTCCTGCCTTGTGTCCAATGATTCCAGTTAGGCTCCGGCCCCACTGTGACCCTGACCAGGAAGAAGTTTGAGACGAATATGGATGGATTGATGTAGCATGGCTAAAAGCAGTAGCAGTCATACCGAAGCAGTGAACACTTTTAGATATGATGATGGTTGGTCTAGCATAGTGGGTAATGCTATCCACATGGCAGATTGGGCTTTGATTTTCCCCAACCAGGAAAGCACACCACACTGTACCATAACAGTCTCTCAGGGCCATTTAACACTCACCTTCTACTGCAGGTAAATTAAATGCAAATTATAACTTGTTGATGTTGATATGTACATATCTACATATCGTACATATCATACCTGATCACCCATAACATTAATACCACCTCTGTTTCTACACTCATTTCCATTTTAACATCTACAGCCCACTGCATCTTCTGTGCAGCATCCTGTTACCACTGATGAAAGACAAGAGGATGACCAACACAAACTATGCAGGAAAAGACAAGCTTCTGTCTCTGACTTTATCTCTTTATCTACAATGTGGACCAACTAGGTAGGAGTGTCCAATAGAGTGGACAGACACAGTGTTTAAAACCTCCAGCAGCACTGCTGTGCCTGATCCACTCGTACCAGCACAACACACCGCAGAGTGTCACTGCAGTGCTGAGAATGACCCACCACCCACATACTACCTGCTCTGTGGTGGTCCTGTGGGGTCCTAGTCATTGAAGAACAGGGTGAAAGGAAGCTAAGTCATACATACAGTGCTCCTGTATTTTCAGTAGCTGAGCTGATATAATGGACTATGATTGTAGAAACAAGGAGGATGGTATTAATGTTATGGGTGATCGGTGTACAAAGAACATCTGCCAGATGTCCAGAAGTGAAAAGGGCAAAAATGGAGATACAAGGTTTATTTTTAATGTGCGTATCTACATATAAAACATACTGCTGTTGGAGAGTGTTGTCCTGTACGCTGTGTCAGGGTGATGGACTGTCTGGGAATCCTGACTGGAGAGCAGCTCTTCTCTCTGAGTAAGGACGAGCTGAAAGCAGTGTGTGGCGATGAGGGAGCGAGGGTCTTCAGCCAGATCAGCGTGCAGAAGGCCCAGATAGAGGTCAGTCAGGAGCACAAGCGCATCGGCGGCACTGCTTAATTAGCTTAATTAGCAACACAAATGTTCATGGCAACACCCAGACTAACTTGTTCTCTCACTCGTAGAGGAGCTGTGGAAACTCCGAGCTGGAGGAAATCATGAGGCGGCGACAGCAGGAGGTGGACGCTTCTACTTGGGACTGATTGCCTTCAATCTGCCTGTCAATCAAAACCCAGTTCCATCCTGTCCTTTCAGCTCCACTGCTCACATAACACACTCCTAGATTCACCACAGTGGGAATGAATAACTCAGTGAATGCTGTCACTAGCCTCAATAATATACCACTTCTAACACTAGCGCCTGAATTGGGCGGGTTGAGAGTTTGTTTATGCTAATCCTGCACTGTTCATTCCTGTGTGTTTGCTCTGTATGTTTGGAAGACGAGGTGGAGGAGGGATGTATGTATATAAGGAAGTCTGAACTGGTATTTGTGGCCCCTCTTCCAGACGTCTGTAAAAATACGAGGAGGATGCATAAAGTATCTTTGATATATTTTACCTCATATGACTAGCTGGTGCATTATCAGTGTGAGCATACACAATAAACCTTTAAGCAGAGTTGTTGTACCAGACCATTTCCATTTCCGACACCAGGTTTTTATTATTCTTCGATGTTTTGCATATTAAAGATATATTGACTCCACTTAGCAACACCACAGCCACCACCAAGCAACACCATAGTAGCTAGCTGGGATACTATATCAACCACCTTGCAACACCAGAGTGACCAACTAGCAACACCATGGTGGCCACCTAGCATCACCACAGCAATTACCTGGGATCCTATAACAACTACCTAGAGTAGAGTACTATGAGAGTACTCCACTCTACTCTACTCTACTCTAATAGAGTACTATGGTCACCTTATTGTCTTGTGTTTAGTAATGTCTAAGCTTAAAGGTATCTTTGAACTATTAGTCTATTCTAACTAGCTTTTCTTGGTTTTCTTGGGTAAATAGCAAAGCACTTTGTAAGTCGCTCTGGATAAGAGCATCTGCTAAATGCCGTAAATGTAAATGTAATGACCTAGCAACAATAGTGACCACATTGAAGTTCTATATCAACCACCTAGCAACACCATATGAACCACATCGCAAAAACAATTTTACCCTTTCTTCTCCTTCTGATTTTGTTCTTCAGATTTTTCCCCACAGGAATGAACTAGGTACAAATGTTTGTGTACTCTTCTTATTTCACAATGATACAAACACACTAATAACACCCAACCAACCACATGGGGTAGCACAGTTATTAAGCATTAATTACAACAAAGTTACGAAGTATTTATTACAACCGCATTACTAAGCATTAATTGCAACTAAGTTAATAAGCAATCATTATAACTACATTACTAAGCATTAATTACAACTGAATTGCTAAGCATTTATAGCAACTAAGTAACTAAGCATTCATTACAACTAAGTTAATAAGCATTAATTACAACTACATTACTAAGCCTTAATTACAGCTATGTTATTTAGCATTAATTACAACAAAGTTACTAAGCACTAATTACAACTATGTTACTAAACATTTATTCTAACTAAGCTATTAAGTATTCATTACAACAAAGTTACTATGCACATATTACAATGAGGTTACTAAGCATTAATTACAATGAAGTTACTAAGCATTAATTACAACTGAGATGCTAAGCATTCATTACAACTACGTTACTAAGAATTCATTACAACTACATTACTAAGCATTAATTGCAGCTATGTTACTTAGCATGTATTACAACGTTACTAAGCATTAATTACAACTATGTTACTAAGCATTAATTACAACTATGTTACTAAGCATTAATTACAACTAAGTTACTAAGCATTTATTACAACTATGTTATTAAGCATTAATTACAACTATGTTATTAAGCATTAATTACAACTAAGTTACTAAGCATTAATTACAACTATGTTACTAAGCATTAATTACAACTATGTTACTAAGCATTTATTACAACTAAGTTACTAAGCATTAATTACTGAGGGGTTGGATTAAGCATGAAGAGGCCAGGGGTGTTACATCCTTAGTCTGTTGCATTAGAATTGTGCTGAGGGAGTGGAGTTCACTAAACAGACAGACGATGATATAATATGGTGACGGGCACTTTATCAGCTGACCGCCTTCCACAAGGACAATTAATTTGGGGAGAAAAGGGCCATTTTGAGCAGACACTGGTGAGTCGGCTCTATGCGTCAGCGGCACATTACATAAGCTCAGCGTATCTTCAATCTTGATTCATGACAGAGTGATGACTAGGTTGCCACGGCCATCACCGTGCGTTTGTTCCTCACAGTCCACGACGAGGATCCTGCCACTCATTCAATCGTTAAGCCATAAAGACAGCATTCAAACCTTACAAAAAGCCCACGATTGAATGTCTTCGGTTGTGAGTGACAGCTTCCGCGCTTCTCCTCACAGTGGACACGCAACTGTGGCTTTCACTTTCGCTGTCATGTTGCTTCAGTTCTCAGCTAGATGGTGAACGCATCAGTGAGCACTGTCCCGTGTTCGGAATGAGCCCGAGTGGTCTCTGTCCATCGTTCGTTCTCTTTTGTGTGCCCTGTCAGCAAAGCTCTCGACCAGAGCGGCCAGAGCAAGTGGTCGCGCATTGTCACTGCGATCCATGGCAAGAAGCCATGCTTAATGATGGGATTTTCCACAGAGGACATCAAAGCACGGATAACTAGCCAGTTCAGCCGAGTCCTCTGCAGAACAATGACTGTAATGCACAAGCAGTGAGCCTGATATTTTGAGGTGCAACAATTCTATACGGGTTGCTTCAAGGGCTTGAGCTAATCCGCGAGTGCGAATACAGAATCACACACACACATATAGTCATACATGCCCAGTCAGTGAAGCTCAAAGAAGAGAGCAATGATGGGCAAACACTATTAAAGAAATACTGGAATGAATATCCGTTCAGAAACATGAACACACACACACACACACACATACACACATATAGTGGCTGATGCAGAAAACTGACCAGGGGATAACAGGGTTGGATGCTATTTGTACAGTGCAAGTTGTGCGAGATCAGACAGGCACACACAGTGGAAAAGCAATAATGCAGTTCACAGAACTGCACAAGCCCTAAGAGTTTTCATGTGCCTACTGACATCTCTGCATCAGTCGTTCAACACTTCAGCACCAATCTAGCAACCACTTACCAAAATCATAGCAACCACCTGAGATACAACATCAACCACATAGCAACACCATATCAATCACCTAGCAATACTGTAGGAACCACCTTGCATCCATTTAGAAGCATCAGAGCAACCACGTGGAGTATAAAAGCAACCACATAGTAACACCACTGCAAACACTGGAGGTACTGGATGGACCTCTAAAGAGTGAAGTTCCACTGTTTCACAGTCAAACACTGGGAGGGCTGTATACTGATATCTCTGCACCAACTGTTCAAAAAGTACTGAAGACAGCTGAAACCTGTGAAACCAACGCCACACCGAGTCACATATTCAGAAAAGGCAGTTATACAGTCTTGACGTAATCCTGACAGTCAACATCTTATTTATACAATATTTAATGTATCTTTAATCTGGTTACTGACCTTATCTGTAATTGTAATTAGGGCTGCACAGTATACGTCTCAGTATCATAGTCGCAATGTCTTATGCAATGTCCAATTACTTTTTTTTCTTATTCAAAAGGAACATTCAAAATGATCTCACTTTCCATGACATATCTACCAGTAGCAGACTATACTTGCTCAATATCATTATTTTTACTCCAATATTTGATACACAGAGGGCATTATTCATTTTAACATGCTGGATCACTGACTTCTGGTGAAATCTGGTGAAAATTCCTGTATTTTTTTATATTGCAATACATATATATCACTGAAAAAATACATATGGCAGTGTAGGGCTGTATGATATTAGAATAAAATGGACACTGCAATGTATGTTTTTCTGCAATGTATATTGCAATATAAAAAAAAATCACCAGATTTCATAAGATGTCAAGGGGTCCAACATGACATGATATTAATAATGCACTAATAGGCACTAATTTGTCCATCATTTGTAGTAAAATAAATGATATTGAGCAGATATAATCTGCCTATGATAGGCAGATATGGCATTGATAATAAAAACAGTGAGGATTTTCCTTCTGCATCAAACATTGTTTCTGACATTGCTGTGTCAGTTTTGCCCAATATGGTGCAGCCCTTCTTTTTTAGAACAGAAGCACAACAGAATGTAACCAATCAGCATGGCCCTGTATTTAGTGAAAGCAGAAACACTCACGTTAGCGACTAGGAACTCCTCCCACCCCCACTTCCTGCCGGTCCAGGGGATTGAGCTGGCGACCTTCTGGTCCCAAGCCCACTTCTCTAATCTTTAGGCCAGACTGCACCCTGAAAACAAAGGTCAGATTGCAGAGTCAGCCATGCTACTGGGGCATGGTTAAGTGCCTTGCTGAGGGACCCAACAGTGGCAGCGGACCTGGTTACTGAACCCACAACTCTGTGATCAATAATCCAGCGCTGTATCAAATGCCCCTTTTCAGATACCCTAAATGAATGGGCTATTTTACAGTACAGAACATACTATATGAACAGGATATTACACATTTTACTGAGGTTAGATTACTTTACAGCAGCTGTCTGAGCTATTTAGACTCATTAACTGAACTGTACTAACTTCCTAATCATGCCTCAATAGGAATTTAACTGTAGCTCAGAACCAGTAAACATTAACAGACGAACAAATGCAGCTTCTTTATTCAATATATATGCAGTGGCATGTAGTCTATATATTCTGGTTTAAATTCTTGCATTTTTTAATATCACAAAATACATAGCACAAACAAATATACATTTCAGTGTCCATTTGTTTGCAGTATCATGCAGCCCTACACTGAAATTTGTTAATTTTCTACTATATATATATTGCAATATTAAAATATACTGGTATTTTCACCAAAATTCCCCAGAAGCCAATGATCCAGCATGTCATAATTAATAATGCCATCTTTGTATCCAATATTGGAGTAAAAAAAAGGATATTGGGAGGGGTTATAGTCTGCCTCTGGTAGATATGTCATGGAAATGTAACTACTATGCACGCTATATATATATATATATATATATATATATATATATATATATATATATATATATATATATATATCACATACTGTGCAGCCTCATATATAGATATATATATATATATAGGCTCATATATTGATTTAATTTAAGAGTCATGTTTTGGTGCAACATATCCATACATATCCACTCCTGCACACAGCTGAGTTTAGGTATACGGCCCTGACACTACAGGTTACCCCTGTTCTTCTCACCTTTTCCAGTGATTAACTTAAACATATACAAAAAACACAAAGCCCTTCAGTCGGGCCTGGATAATTACTTAACTCTCTCTCTCCGCTAAGAAAATCCCTCACATTTAGCCCACCAAATGACAGTGATCTAAGACCCAAGTAAAAATGGAACAGATTTAAAATGGTCAATGATAAATCATTTAGGCCCGTTCCAAAGGGCTGGCCAATTAGTGAAAAGGTATTAGTGTTCATGTGAGATATGGACTATGATAAATAAAAGCTCTCGCCTGTCATGAATCTATTCAAGTTAATCATTTAACGACTAAAACGTCCAACAGCATAACCATCCCAGAAACACTGTTAGCATTGCTGTGCTTTGCCACTGTAGGCTAAACAAACTGGAGACCATCATGCAAAATACCGTTAGTTTGACATTTTACTGTGACGAAGCAAACAGCCATGACTTGACATAGATCTGGCATTTTCGAGAACCATCATGGGGGATGGCTGCTGTGTGTGTGTGTGTTTGTGTGTGTGTGTGTGCGCAAAGGGGAAGGTTTTTCCTCCCGGACGGACAACTAAATCTGCGTATCACTCACACACTTGTGTTGTCTGCACTGCGGGAGAGCGACGCTGGCAAACTTCTGCTCCGCTCTCTCTGGGCCTCTCTCGGCAGGGAGGCACTTAAAATAGAAGACAATAACACGCATGGGGGCACCTCCGGGGGGGGTGGGGGTGGAGGAGAGAATGAACGGCTTTGACGGAAGCCGCCGCCCCTCTATAACAACCCCCTGCCCACCCCAACAGCCAGCCTCCTATTTTTTAATGCGGGTGTCAGTTTGCACAGCACATCCCATTCATGAGCAGAAATGAAATATTAATGCTTAATCAATAATCTATTCAAAAGCACATGTAACACACACACTCCCCGAGCGCCTCCCGGGGTGTGGATTAGCACAGCACAATAAAGCTGAATTTAAGCCTGAGATACAGCAAAGTAATGTGCCACTTAGAGCAGAGAGGATAAAACGCATGCATAAGCAGGAAGTGAGCTGACAATATCAACCAGAATTCCTACTGAAACTTCCTTTTCCACTCCTGTTTGTTCATGAGGATTACAGGGAATTCAGTCGTTTGAAACACGCTCTGAGATATTTCGGGTTTTTTTTTTTTTTTGTAATCCGGTGTGAACAAAGGAGAGAGGGGAAAAAAGGAATATCTGACTTTACGTAAAATTTAAGAAGCTTTGGACGATTTTCTTTTCCTTTTCTTACTGATTCAAAACTGGGAAATATGTATAAAAATTTAAATAATAATTATTTCATCAATGGCATCAACACAGTACTAAATTTTAAAAATCAGCGCCACGGCCCGGCTGCTTATTTGCATTTATACTGGCCTCCAGTCAGTACCGGTAACTTGACATTACTTACCCCCATCTCAACACCCCATTACTCCACCTCCATCTCCTCAACAACTCCAACATGTGTAATACAGGTCAAATGCAACTTACAATGCTAACTAGCTAACACAGGCAGTGACTGATAAACTCATGGGAACTCATTATAAATAACTGCCAAGCGCTACCGCTATACCAAAGGAGTTTGTAGAGCACATATGTAGCATGATTAGTGGATAATTCTCTCTAAAAAATCTTAGAGGTGAGCTTTGTGCTCAAGGTCAGGAAAGAAAGACAAACCTAAAGAGATAAGAAATTAGCTTCACTGTTGTAGCGAGAGGTCGTGATGCTCGAATCTTGGCTAATACCCCTTTAAGGTACTGAGGTTTGTATGATTTAGATTCAGTCGGCAAAGTCTGCTAGCTAGCTCAAAGGTGAAGAGAGGCATGTTATCAGCCTTTTTATTCCTCAAATGACATTTTTTCCCCCCTCCGCCTCGTAGACGTTCAAGATGGGCCTGCTAATCGCTATTAACTAGAAGAGTGCCCTTTTCTTTTGGCCTGACCTCGCTGGCATTAATAGATCTGATTAGATCAAATGTCATTCCACACTTAGGTAATTGAATTATTTTGCTGTGTTCCCCCTCGACATCTGTAGCCATTCATTTTCTTTCTCTCCTTCGTAAATCACCCAAGACTTCAATTTAGATTTGCATCTCCCTGCTTTGGGCAGAGAAAGGGAAAGACATTGATCCACTTAGCTCTCTTAGCATTCAAGAGCGCCTCACAGTTCACCCAAGCACACTCGCACGGATTGATTCCAAAGTGTGGAAAGCCTCTTTATGTGTAATCTGTAAAGAATAAACAGTCATCACGCATAAAGTCTAATAATGTCCATATGTGGAGGCCAGGCGTGAGGGCAGGGAAACTGGGAAGGGTGGTCAATGGTTGACTCTGCAGAAGGCTAATGTATAAGGATAGCCATTTAATCCAAGTGAGAGGAGACAGATCAACTTAATGCACCCTGTCACATCCTCTCCATTTCTAGACAAGTCAAGTCAATGTAAAAAGCCCCAAAGCAAGCGCAATCTATCGGCTTTAGAGCCCATCGAGAGGCTGCTAGTTGCTCCTCCATAGTGTTCTATTACTTTTAGTCCAGGTGAGACTAGCGACTAGAACACGGTGATGTTGGAATTGCGGGAATACAATTGTTGTGTAAAATGTTTAACTTAGAGAATCCATCAAAAAGAAACGCCTCAGATCAGTGGTGATGTCCAGTCTGAAGTCTTTCCATGGCTGGTTGTGACTGGCTTTCATGGTTTACCATAGATGACATACTGATATTGATGGCAACGGTGCTGGAGGTGGTATGTCTCTATGCCAAGGTAGGTCATGGCATAGAAACATGGTCAAGGAACCTTTAACAAACAATTTATTGTTTTATTTATGTATTATTGGTTTATGGTTTTACATACAGTGGCAGTCACACAGCCAAATCCAAAATCTCTTACATTTCCTTGTGCATTTTAAGTAATAATATACAAATCCTAGTAGTTTCACACAGAGTACAAGCCTGGGTCATCATCATGCAGAGGAGCTTTCCTCCTTGAAAATCACTAATGGCTTTTTGAGGAAAAAGAATCATCAACATGCTGAGATCATCTTTTTTTCACATTCACAAATACCACTGTAATTTCCGTGCAGGATAGAGGAAATTAGATTTCAGCTATTGTTTAATATCATTCCTTTTGTGCCGGGACATCATTTCAGCTGAAAAGTGCCACCGACCAGCCGTTGCCAATTCAATCTCTATCTGTTCCATCAACAGATCTGAATGAGAAGCTTCCTTTGCAAAAACAAGCACTATATTTCATTATCGCACTGCAAAATCACGCTGACCTGAAGAACGCGGGCGACAGTATGAGGCCCAATTGCTGGAGCTCAGATCCACACACAAACCAAAGCAGGGCCAGTTGAGTGGCTGTTGTAATTCTCAGAGAGATTGTCCCGCAATCCTCAGCTTTCCAGGCACAAATCCTGCTCATCTCCTATGGGGAATCCTCTACTGCAATCCTCCAGTCTTCCATCTAACACACACACACACACACACACACACACACACACACACATACACGCACACATAATTCCTATAAGTTCTGCTGCAATATGACCAAACTTCCAAAGAGTCAAAGAAGAGAAAGCTGGTCTCTAAATTGAGGGTTTTAGGCTCCTTCTTAACTAACACCAAAAGTATACATTCAAGATCCACACTGATCCTGTTGTGACTCTCGAGATTCTGAGTGAGGATTAAAGGTGCCCTAGAATGGAAAACTGTGTTTATCTTGGCATATATTAATAATGAGGATAGCTGGTCCTCATTTTAAAAAAATAAATAAAATGGCATCAAAAAGCATATACATTCCACCCATTTTACTAGCGAAAGCCTTTCCAGCTCTAAAGCTGTGACACCGTAAACACTAGAGAGCAGCCCATCATCTGCAGCATCTTAAATATGCAGGTGCAGGTAAAGGTGCACATATTTGTCACTGTACTATGTACAGCGAAATGTGTCCTCCACATTTTACCCATCTGTGGTAGAGAACACACACATACACACACACACTAGTGAACTAGGGGCAGTGAGCACACATACACACACAGAGCGGTGGGCAGCCAACTCCAGCGCCCGGGGAGTAGAGAGGGTGAAAGGCCTTGCTCAAGGGCCCAACAGTGGCAGCTTGCCGAGCCTGGGTATCGAACCCAGCAAAATGGGTTGCTGTTTGAACCAGGCCTCATGACCGCCGCTTTTCCTGTGCAAGTGACCACAGAAAGGGATCTTAAAAGCGGTGCGCGACAAAACCAAAGCCAGGGAAGCAAGCGTGTATCCGTGCTTGGCTAGAAGCTAATTCAAGCCGTCTGGCTTTGCCATCTCTTCAGCTAGCTAACTGCACAGGATACCCACAACAGGATAGAAGCATCTGGTGAAACTTGGGATTACAATAGATATATACAATGTTCTTGTTACAGTGCTATAAACAAAGCTATGTGGATTCTGTGCTGCCTTAAACCAGCCAATCAGAGAAGAGCTCATCAAACGACACAAGAATCCACCATACAGAGAGAAATAGACAAGCATAAGAGTCAAGGCTGAACTGTGATGGCTAGATGACTGGGTCAGGGCATCTCCAAACATCAGGCAGGTCTTTTGGAGTGTTCCTGGTCTGCGGTGGTCAGTACCTACCAAAAGGTGTCCAAGAAAGAACAACCAGTCAACTGTCGACAGGGTCACAGGCACGTAAGGTGATGCGATCCACCTCACACCTTATAGAAAGGATCTGCTAGCGTCTTGGAGACAGATAGCACAGGATGCCTTCAGAGGTCTTGCAGAATCCATGCCTGAAATAGTCAGATCTATTGTAGCAGGACGAGTGGAATTAGACAGGTGGTACTAATGTTATGGCTGATTGTGTACATTAGTGTGCATTTAGTATAAGTATAAGCTTCTTAAGCCAATGCAAACTGTTCCGTTGCTGCTTGTTGCTTTCAAAAACCTGGCTAGTCAGAAAGAATCAGAGCACTGGGCTGTGATGAATTCAGAATCGACCATTAAAATCTATAATCGGAATGCCTCTAGCATCAGCGGCGGCCTGCACAACTGCAGCACATCATTCAAAATCATACTGAAAGCAGGTCTGGGCTGCTCTCTCCCGCTCAACCTGTGGAGAGTAGGAGATGATGAGAAGTTGGACCCTGTTCACCATGTGCAGATGGTGGTCCATAATGAGTTTCTGGCCAAACAGGACAGAGCAAATCCAAACAGCTCAGAGACTCATTCTCTAAACAGTCCAGCTAGCCAGATCATAAAGATGGTGAGTGGAGCTCTCAGCAACTCAATACCAGCATGGCAGACATTTGCATTTTCACAAAAGCAGGGGCTGCGTAAATATTTGACATGCAAGAGTTCCACCTCAGCCTAGAGCAAACCAGTGTGTTTTTGTTTCTGCTGGGAACAAGCATAATAAATAAGTGCTCTTGTGTGTTTTGCGTTCATGAATTGTGCTGTAAACCAATACAGTAGATTGCTGTAGTGTGTTGCTACAGTACACTGCTACAGTACACTGCTGTAGTACACTGCGGTAGTACACTGCTGTAGTACACTGCTGTAGTATGTTGCTATAGTACACTGCTGTAGTACACTGCTGTAGCATGTTGCTGTAGTACACTGCTGTAGCATGTTGTTGTAGTACACTGCTGTAGCACATTGATGTAGTACACTGCTGTAGCATGTTGCTGTAGTACACTGCTGTAGCACATTGATGTAGTACACTGCTGTAGCATGTGGCTGTAGAACACTGCAGTAGTACACAACTGTAGTATGTTTCTGTAGTATGCTGCTATAGTACACTGCTGTAGTACAATGCTGTAGTTCACTGCTGCAGTATGTTGCTGTAGTACACTGCTGTAGTATGTTGCTGTAGTACACTATTGTAGTACACTGCTGTAGTATGTTGTTGTAGTACACTGCTGTAGTATGCTGCTGCAGTACACTGCTGTAGTATGTTGCTGTAGTACACTATTGTAGTACACTGCTGTAGTATGTTGCTGTAGTATGTTGCTATAATACACTGCTGTAGTTTACTGCTGTAGTATGTTGCTGTAGTATGTTGCTATAATACACTACTGTAGTACACTACTGTAGTATGTTGCTGTAGTACACTACTGTAGTATGTTGCTATAGTACACTGCTGTAGTACACTGCTGTAGCATGTTGCTGTAGTACACTGCTGTAGCATGTTGTTGTAGTACACTGCTGTAGCACATTGATGTAGTACACTGCTGTAGCATGTTGCTGTAGTACACTGCTGTAGCACATTGATGTAGTACACTGCTGTAGCATGTGGCTGTAGAACACTGCAGTAGTACACAACTGTAGTATGTTTCTGTAGTATGCTGCTATAGTACACTGCTGTAGTACAATGCTGTAGTTCACTGCTGCAGTATGTTGCTGTAGTACACTGCTGTAGTATGTTGCTGTAGTACACTATTGTAGTACACTGCTGTAGTATGTTGTTGTAGTACACTGCTGTAGTACGCTGCTGCAGTACACTGCTGTAGTACGCTGCTGCAGTACACTGCTGTAGTATGTTGCTGTAGTACACTATTGTAGTACACTGCTGTAGTATGTTGCTGTAGTATGTTGCTATAATACACTGCTGTAGTTTACTGCTGTAGTATGTTGCTGTAGTATGTTGCTATAATACACTACTGTAGTACACTACTGTAGTATGTTGCTGTAGTACACTACTGTAGTATGCTGCTATAGTACACTGGTGTAGTATATAGTACTCAACTGGTCAACTGAGAGTAATGTTTTTTATCAATTGTACTTAAAAAGACTGTAAACTAATGTAGTATGTTACTGTAGTACACTCCTGTGGCGTGTCACAGTGGTACACTGCTGTAGTACACTGCTGTAGTACACTGCTGTATGTAGTACTCTACTGGTCGTGACCAGTTATTAATTGTGCTGTTAATTAATGTAATATGTTGCTGTAGTACACTCCTGTGGTACACTGTAGTTTCTATGCTGTGGTATGCTGCTGCAGTACCTTGCTGTAGTATGTAGTACTCTACTGGTCTATCAGTCCATTGGTTTTGTATCAACTGTGCTCAAAACGACTCACTGTAAACCAATGTAGTACACTGTTGTAGTACATTGCTGAGCACATCACTGTAGTAAAAGGTAGGCTGTTGTGTGCTGCTCTAGACCAATTGATGTAGTCTGGTGATGTAGTACACTGCTGTAGTACAGTGCTGTGATAAGCTGTTGTAGTACGCTGCTGTAGTGCACAGTACTCTGCTGGTTGACTGCGAGTCTAATGTTTTTTATCAATTGTGCGTAAAAGACTCACTTTAAACCAATGTAGTACACCACTGTAATACAGTATGCTGCTGTAGCACCTTGCTGTAGCACATAGTACTTCCCTTTTGCTGGGAGTCTAATGGTTTTTTATCACACGCCATATGTCATTCCCTACTCCGTCCGGATTTATTGTTCTCTCTTTAAATCCAAATCAAGTCTCTCAATTTGTTCTGGGGGAGATTTATTAAAAATGAATGGGCATGAATTATACAGCCAGTTCTTTGTGTCATAAGGCAGGCATTCATGACTAATGTTCTTGTCTCTCCTGAGTGTGTGATAATTATGACAAACTGACAAAATATCATAACTCACACCACCTCCTCAAATCTCCGCAATAAGGCGGTAAGCGACGACATGTCACGGGGAACCATGGTGGCGGCTGGCAGACACAACAGCGATTGTTCATTAGCCTGATAAAGTGTCCCGATGCCGAGGCAGCGTTAAACTGATATGGTGGAAAGTACAAAACAGACCATACGTGCCACATCTCCTTCTCGGCTCGGCACCACTTGGCACTAAAGCATGATGTGGAGTTTAACCGATCTGTGTTCTCATCTGATTTCATGTTGAAGTCAAATAAAATATGAGGTTTATTAGGTTCTCAGCTCTTCCTGCCTTATTATTGTGCCAATAAGACTGAGGGGGGGTGGGGGCTTTTTCATTCAACGCTCCTATCGCCTCAGACGCTAATAGCAAACAAGGAGAAAGCAGGAAATTAAAAGCCACATCAATATGTGTAAGAAGCATTCCCCACAAAATGCCTTTCTGCCAACCTTTGAAATCTGTCCACGCTGCAGACAGTGCAACAATAGCCAGCCATATGCTCGGGCAATTCCTCTGTTTTGTCGAGGCATGAGGAAAAAGCACCAGTAGGCCACATGTTGAGTGTTACCATATATCCTCAGTGTTTTCAGCTGCAACAGTACAGCCTGACATGGCTGGATGTGCGTGCTGAGTTTTGTTTATTGCTTCTCTCCAGAAATCCAGGTCATTACCATTAACAAAAGGCAAATCACTGGCTGGAGGCGTACACACGGGGTGATCCATATTCTTACACAACAAAACATGGGCCTAGGAAAAGAAATGGCTCAAAAGAACCGTGTGCACAGAAGCGAGAACATTAACATCTACAAGGTGCCACAAAAACCCAGAACAAGAGCTAATTAAAAAGTGAAGCTCCGCCCATTCCATAAAATATCTACATAATTAACATATAAAGATGTAAACAGTTAGTCAGAGTTATGTGATCTGAAATTAAAGAGTGTTAAAGAGTCAGAACTGGTCATGGAACGTCCCACTGGGGTCGATGCAGGCATATTCATGGATCAGGTGTGTTATTTGAAGCCCAATCTAGTGTCTGATCCTTTGTTTTTACTGCTGTGTTCAGGCAAACCTACAAGCGTTATTATTTCCTGCCTGCAGCAGTAAGGAGCGCTCTAGGAAGGTAACAGAACAGCTCATAGTCTGCAACGTGGAACTATTTCACAGTGGAATAATACTCAACGTAATATCTGTGGTTCTAGTGCTTGGGACAGCGTTTTCATCCAGAACGTCACATTATATAAACTGCTCACTAAAAGCAACGTCATTTTTCTTCAGTATTAATCAGCAGCACATTTTACTTTAATGGTGGTGCTGAATTATTTACAGTAAGATTGGAACAGCGTTGGATGATATCCAGCATTATGGTACTGTGATTAGTTGAAGAGGCTAAAAACTGGATCTCTAGTTTTGTCAGAAACATGTTTTTAGATGTACAACAGTTAGTTCCGTCCGCGCAATCTAATTGGTTGGGAAGCGTCCTAACTGTCCTAGGACAGTTTTTTTTTTTCAAACACTGTATCACTCCGCAGAATGCTCTTGCTATAAATCATATAAGGAACCAAAAAGAAATGTAAATGCACCGAGCTAAAGAAAACAAGAATGACCTAAAATGTCATGGGAGAGGGAAATGAGTGATAGTTGGTCTGTTTAGGGGCTGGAGAAGGAACTGCGGGCTGTGTGGTGAGTGGAATTTGTGTTTCTGTGATGTAGCAACAAGCTGCTTGTTAACCAATTAAAAAGCCTATAGTCCGCCTGCAGGCCGAAAATGTTATTACAAACTTCTATTAGCTCCAGCAGTTCGTACAGAAGTCCCCGTAATTACTGAGTAATACACCTTAGTCTGTAATAAGCCTTTAATAAGCCTTACTGCGTTAAGGGATCAGGGATCTATAATTTGGCAGTAGGAAATGCTAACATTACCACGTTAAAACATATTAAATGCTACGTTCACACCTCAATTTATTTAAATCTTCATTTATTTATTTTCCGAACTGTTGAAGAAAAGCAACAGAACCCTCAAAGCTGTGCGTTATTTTACTGTAACACACTCCCTTGTGTTCTCTCCTGCATTAGATCTAAAGCTCTAAAGAAGACACGTGAAGGTTCACTGGTGATTCTGCTTGGTAAATCGGCTACATTTGTGCTGTAGACATTGTGATCCATGGTTCCTATCAACTCCAAGTCTCCAATGAACCATTTCCCATTAAATCACTGTGAATGAATCTGTTTACATCTCATGCACTGAATGACGCAGAAAATCAGTGGAATTCCCCTTTAACCCCTTTACTCAGCAAGGTTTATCACACACTGGGGTGTATTATTCAGTAACTACAGGGACGTCTGTACAAACTGTTGGGGCTATTCTTTGGAAACAGAAGTTTGTAATAAGACTTTCGTCTCATTGGCTGTTTGAGGACCCACACTGTGAGCTAAAAGGAGTTCTATTTAGTCCTTAAAAAGTGTTCTTTTACTTCTACTAACAATAATAAGAATAGCGAAACCATTTCAATGCATTTAAGCATTTAAATGGTTCTTTGAGTTGTGATGGCACTAGATTTCGAACCATTGCCATTACTAAGCAACCCTTGAGGCTGGACATGGACATGAAAAGGACATGAAAAAGCTTGGGAGGAACCCAAGTGAAATCACGGGCGAGTTGGAATGAAGCCAAGACAGATTTGAACCAGGGCAGGCAAGAGGAAAAAAGCCAACAAAAAAGTAAAGGAATACCTTTGTGCTGCTAGACTGACAGTTTAAAAGCTATACTGTGATTTTACACAAATAGGCCATTGCATATACTCTCCGCTCTGCTTCAGTTAAGGCACAGAGTCCGGCTTGCTTCTAAAAAATATGAAAAAGCTTTGGCATTCTCGAGCCTGTGAAGAAGAAAAAGGCAGGAGTCAAGGAGAATTGTGCATACACACACCACCACCAGGCTGATGTAAACAAAAAAGGCTTTAAGGTGCAGAGAAACGAGAAGGTAAGAACATCCTTTATTCATCCGAACAGCAGGCACATCCATCAGCGCGGCACTATTTTTTCCCCCTTTTTCATTACAGTTGATGAGAGGAAGAACACAAAACACATTTGGGCCTTCTGCGCTCCATAAAGAATATAATCAATTCTCTATTATTGCATTCGGGAGGCTTGAGGGCTGTCAGGCTGCAGGAAAATGATATTGCTGGAGACTAGCCGAAGACAAATTTATGTGCGCGGCATTTGTGATGGCAAATGGGATTGGGTGCCGTCCAGTTTGTGTGAGTCACATTACTGATGATGGATGACCTCTCGGCGATATGTCAACAATGACCCCAGGTACATCACATGTCACTTTTGATGGCCCTCGCACGGCAAGGCGCGACAGCGATGGCCAGGGACACGTACATTTCTCCTACAAGATTACAGATATCAAACAATATGGCCTATCGAATCCCTTTCGGATCGAACTCGGAGCGCATTAAACATAGTTGCCCGGACGCGCTATAAATCTTCCTGGCACGTTTATACTTATTTTACAGCCAGAACAACCACGATAAAGAATGGCAGTATCTGAGCAGCGTTTCGGCAGGCCTGCGGATGCCACCATTAATGAAAGCCAGCACAGCCACCGAAGCCCGAAACATCAAAAGCAACCGCCGTTCCCTCTTCATGTTGGAAAATAATCAAGCGCTGCCTAGAGACACGTTCACACTCTTTTCAATAATTCATCACATCCAGCTTTTATTATAAATGACAGTTACTCCGTTCTCCCTCAAACCCTCTCCGATTTTCCACCAATTTCCTTTTTTTTCCATTTGGGAAACTGCGTGGTGGCTCGGTGCAAAGAAATCAATACCCCAGAAAACAAGGAATGCTGACAATTTTATAGCCCTGCTAAGCTAATCTTGGACTGAGGGGACGTTCTATTAAACCAGAATATGACTCCTCCAGGGCCCAACTTCTGTCATCAAACCCTAAACAGTAATTGTTTTATCAAAGGTTAATTGCTCAATAGATACCAGGCTGTTGGAGTTTAATTGCGCAATTAAATGCTCACACCAGAGCCCCGGGTTTGGGTAATGGATGTTACCATTTGAATGAAAATATTATTTGGGGGCTGCAGGACAGATAACACAGTGAAACACTGAGGCTACAATGCCCTCACGCTCGCTGGCTTCAGCGTGAGAAACAATGGGCCGAGGTGCATGCATACACACACTCGCTGAAAAGAATAATTATATTTGACCAAGGTCTATTAATCTAAATTCAGTTTAAATGACTCATCATTCACTGTGCCAGGCTTTTCTTCACTGTTTGCCTTTTGTGAAAAAAGCCCTGCCTGGTACCAGAGTACCAGGCACACTAACAACAGGCAATGCAATAATGGAAAAATGATGGAAGCAGATTATTTATTTATTTATTTATGAAAAAAAACCTAATCATAAAAAACGACACCTGAAAGAGAGACCCTGAAAAGGTTCTCATATGGATAAAACACTTAAGCCCTATTCAGAGGGGATTAGTTTTACATGGGGAGGTGGAGTGATGTCATTTTACTACCAGACGTCTGTAGAAATTTATGGCCGATTTCCACGGATAAGAAATCTCGGCATTAAAAACTGAGATGGGAGTGGCTACTCGGCTTTCGCACTACCTCCAAAAACATCCTATGACCACTGTACTACAGGATGATAACCAACTTTTTAACCCCCTTATAGTAATAATTACATTTTAGTTTTAACATTAACAGCTACATGTTCATAACACATATGTAGGCTATAGGCTATGCTACATAGAAGCATCGCTCCCCTGAGGGGTCCTTTGGCTCACCTTGTTTGTCACATTTGTCATGTGACTGCTTCGACTAATTGCCTGCATGGATAAAACCTTCTCCTACCAGAACGACTCCTTGTTTGCAGGTGTTGAAGTCTGTTTGCGTCTGTATGAAGAAAAGCACCTGTTCTTTACTGCAAGGTGAAGGGTGAGGTGTAGTGTTGGATTCCAATTGACAATCATTTACATTCAACTAAGTAATGTTGATGAAATCCTGCACTTAACCCTAACCTTAACATTACCCTTTTAGGGTTTGGCTTTAGGGTTAGAATTGAACCCCTTAACAATCGATTTAGTTAGATTTAAGGTTTGGGTTAAGATTAGGGTAAAGGTTAGGGTTGGATTTAGGGTTTTGGATTATAGTTAGGGTTAGATATAAGATCTAAGTTCGGGTTAAGGATAATGTTAAGGTTAAAGTTGGGGTAGATTAAAGGTTTAGGTGGATGTCAAAGTTAGAGTTAGGGCTAGGGTTATTTTTAAGGTTAAAGTTAGAGTTAGGGTTAATTTTAGCGTTAAAGTTAGGGTTTATTTTAAGGTAAGGGTTAGATTTAAGGTCTAAGTTCAGGTTAAGGTTAAGGTTAGGGGTACATTTGATGTTTAGGTGTAGATCAAGGTTAGGGTTTGGTATGGGGATATATTTAAGGTTTAGGTGTAGGCCAAGGTTAGGACTAGGGCTAGGGTTAGTGTTAAGGTTAATTTTAAGGTTTAGGTTAAATTTAAGGTTTAGGTTAAGTTTAGGGCTAGGGCTAGGGCTAGGGTTAAGGTTAGGGTTAGAATTAAGGTTTAGGTTAAAGTTAGGATCAGGGTTAGGGTTAAGGTTAGGGTTAGGGTTAATTTTAAGGTTAAGGTTGGGGTTAGATTTAATAAGAGTTATCGGGCATGACTCCTAACACTCCATTGGCCTACCTCTGTAATATAAGCAACCTTGTAAATTGCTCTGGATAAGAGCATCAGATAAATATTGTAAATGTAATTCCAATGTTTAATCATATTTATCTAATTCCTGTGGTTTATTCAGAGCAAAAATGCTCCAATAAGCATAAATATTTGGCTGATTTATTCAAATACCATTTTTTAAAATATCTGCTTTTTTTAAATACTCACCTTATAATACTGCAAACAGTATTATAGTAAAAACAACAAGGGGTGTAAAACTCCACAGATACCCAGGACGATAGCTGACATGCACAGAAACAAATATATTTATTTGATATTAAGATATGAACTTGGTTCACATGAAGCAGACCTCTCGTTTTTCTCTCGCCCATATTACACCAGCAGCTCTTTCCGTGATCATTAGGTCATCTACAGAACAATCATCTCACATAATTAGCCTTGAATTGTTGCTTCAAAACAAACATTCTTATCCATGCCCCATTTATAAGAACATCCATCCCGGTAATTAATCCCAGAGGAGAATTTAGTATGAGGGCTAGAGCAATGCATTTGAATTGCTGTCCTGCTGTGTGAATATCTCTTGTCCATTGTTAGCCAAGCGATAAGCAGCAATTCTGAGAAACATATAAATCAATCTTTTTTTAAAGGCTTAGTTTTGCTTCCGGTCACTGATTAACTTTACCCCTGCACTTTTTTAGACACAAACACCGCAGTCAAATCAAAACACACACCAGGCAGAAAGTGTATTCCCAGTAAGTGGTGCCCCGTGTGAGGAGCCAGCTGTATTTACTGTGGCAGTGGAGGCGCAGTGAAATGCTTGACGGAGTGTCACAACTAACTGCTGCCACTCCGCCACTGCTGCCACGATCTAATCCTGACCATCGTCAGCACAAAAGAGTACAAGTGCTTTCCATCTCCTGCGAACGCGGCGCCTGTCAATCTGCCTATTCAAAGGTCTCCATCTCCCTGGGAGAGCCTGTTTCTTTCTCTCAGCACTCGCCCCTGCCTAGAAGTGTCACTTCAGCTTAGATTTCACCACACACTCGGAACCTCACAAAAGAACTCCCACCGAGGGTTCAGCCGGACCGAGGGAACCCGCTGTTTCATTAGCACTCCAGGGAAAGACTCGTTTTAAAATACATGACTTTAAATCAAAGCACGGCTCCCTTCAACCTCATCGGAGGAGTGCTGAGATGATTGTTTGAGCAGATCGAACGCCACTCCAGCAGACCGAGCCTGATCACTTCTGCTTAGGGTTCGAATTTTAATTGCTGTTTGCAGATGCCATTTAGGCCAAAACAGCAATTTTATTTTAAAGGCAAGCTCATACTTTGCTACACTTTTGGAAACACAGCCAATGATTACTGATGATCAGCCGATACAATATTTCTAGAACGTGCAGAGCCACTGCTGTGGAATCAGATCTCATTCCAGAGAGATTTCAATTTTCACAGTAAATTGCACCAATTGCTTCGTGCCATTCATGAAATAATTTGACTGAATAAACACACCTGGCATACCTCTGCAAGGACAACTTTGAATTTATTCAAATAATTGCCTTAAATAACCCTTTTATATCCAAGAAACTTCAATTACAGTTAGTAGTTACTGCTTCACTTGTGAAACCTGAGGCATCGAGACTACTAATAGGACATTAGAACAGTATGTAATGTAGCCTACGTTTGGGAAATACAGTGACTTTTTACCAGAAAATAGCTATCAACAGAAAATGTGACTAAAAAACCCATGAGAACTGATGATACATATGATATGATGAAAACCTTAACAAATGTATAATGTTAAAAGTATTAGTATTTATTTGTAACATTAACAATCATCTTAGTACTTATTGTATGTAAGTTTTACATATTTTGTAAAATAACACAAAAAACCCACATTCTTTATGGTATCACATACGTGATGCTGTTTACAACACCAGACAGATTTTCTCTGTGTTTAGTTTTCTTCATTCTTTGAACCCTGTGGCTGCTCTGTACCCTGTGTGAATAGTTCTAGACAAATGGACCAATAAAAATGCTCCAAACTGATTTGTAATGCTATGTTTTTACAATAACTTCCTTTTTAAAGTTTTTTTGGACAGCGATATATAAATATACACAAACACACACAAACAATCTATTGCCTAACCTTGTTTCTTCTGAGGTCAGCAAGTTTTATAACCAGAACGCAATTGCCGTTTTTTGCTGCAATTGCTGTTTTTTGTTTTTTTTTGTGGAACAGGAGCTATACCTTAAACTATAAACTATAAAAGAATTCTTTCTGTTAACAAGCCTTTTCTTTCTTGGTAGTATAGGAATCAAAGACAAAACTCGATACAACAATCGATTTTTCAGGCATATTCAACAGTAAATGTCTGCAATGCGTTGCTATTTTACAGTCGAACATGAAAACCTGTATAAATGGAATATTGGTTCTAGTGCTTTGACTGCATTTGAGGTGCTTTTTCTCCAGGCTTTCAGCCATTTTCCACACTTTTTTTGTCCATGTCTTCTAAACCATGTGTGAAAATACACTCCCGCCACATCTTCACTCTTGAATTAAGGCTGGATAGAAATACAGAAAGAAAAATAGAGAAAAACAGGAGTACCACACATCTTTCTAGGCTAACGCTAAGCTAACGATGCTATACATTATAATAGTAGAAGCTTTACTTATTTTAAAGTATGTAACTCTCAGAAATAGTTTGCATGCTCTAGGTGTGACACAATGGCTGCTGTTAGCTTTTGCTCACAATCTCATGAACACAGCAGGAGCTCGACAGGCAGACAAGGTCCGGAACTTGGTAGTTCTGAAGTACCAAATATAACCGAGAAAAATCAGTAAAAAGAATGGATGCCAATGAGAAATTGGCAGGTCCACATATATTTTCTCCTCAGTGAATGACGTGCCAACACTGTATCTTGACCTAACAGTGGAAGGCTTCGTTCTCCTAGTGATTCACGTCTGTTACCTGATCTTAAATAATGCAGACAGAAGTGTCTTGCTTGCTAAAAGTGTCCCTTGCTAAGAGCAGATCACAAGAAAGACCACGAAAACACAATGATTTGCATGATATCTTAACAAATGTAAATATTTGTAATACAAATGATCTCAGTATTCAATGATATCAGTTATCATCCTGAGGATAATCCACAGTATTGGAAGACATTGTCATTTGAGGGGAACAGCCTCTGTGAGCTGGAAATTGCAGACGAGGTGAAATCCAATATGATGCTGAGTACAGACTAGATGGATCTGAATCTTACCAACTGCAGTCCTGTTGGAGAAAGAAACAATAGATCCAGCACACACACACACACACTCACATGTGCACACACTCTTTCCCCACCGCTGCAGCATTACACATTCATTTCTGACTCCCCCACTTCACACAGTCTCACATTTATTTTTAGGCTCGTGCCTGGGAAGGATATGAACTGTAGCACGCCTGAAAATTATGGTACTTCTGGTGGTAAAAGCTATTCATCAGCACCACTAATACCTGTATAACTGGATTACTGCAATGCTGCTTTTATTCCGGTTCCTGCATTCAGTGTAGAGCTGCACAATATATATCATTTGGCACTGGTTATCAGAGGCTACTAGCCTTTTTTCTTCCTGTGTTTTCTGAGCATCACGATCCATTGAAACAAGGGGTAAAATCTGTAACCTGACTCAATCAAGAAGACAGGTTATTAATCATGTCAGAGGTTCTGTGTTTTAATAGACTGTGTGCTGGGTTATATTTCTACTGAAAATCTGAGTCGAGTCTAGTGAGTTCAATGACAAGCTCATCTTGCTGGATTAATGATTAATAACCAAGCATGTGTTCTTTCCAGTCGTGACCCAGTTGTGTAGTTGAGAACAGTAGTGGGTGGTATAGAGTTTCACCAGTTGAAATTCTTCTTAAGCTTAGAGGTTTGTCATAACCTTTGTACCACTACGCCATGAATAAATTCAGGGAAAGATAGAAGGAAAGAGAAATATGGAAAGAATGGGAGTCTCCTGGGAATAGCCATCCTGCTTCTGTTTCAGCTCACAACACCTGCATCCCACCTCCCTCACTCTAGTCTGTAGGGATGTCCTGGCCCTATCTAGTTGATCAGTATTGGGTCCGATTTGGGCATATTTGAATGGATTGGGTATCAGCTTTTTAAATCCCAATCCAAGTCCGATTCATTGTTTAAACAGAGGGTGTTCCAAGCATCATCTGGTGGCCTCAAGGTGCCAATAACGGAGATTAAAGCCCAGCCGGCAGCAGTGTGGACGTTCTCAGAAGGTTAATAGAAGAGTACATATATTCTGAGTATAGAAGAATATAATAGAAGAGTATATATATATTCAGAGTGCATTTAGAACCAAGTGGAGGTCAGCACTAATGCTAATACACACGCTACAGAAACCCAAATCACAGCACATTTACCCACTATAAACCAGTTATTTCACATCAGTATTCGGCAAACACACACACACACACAAAAATTTGACTGCAGTGTTGAATGATTAGTGAGGTCAGTCAGATTGCATTATAAGATCTTAAACACACTATAAAAATCAAATCTCTGTATTGTATTGCATTATTGATCAGATCGGATTGGTATCAGACGATAGTCAGCATTAAGGTACTAGTGGGGGGGTGGTCTGGACAGGGACATGCCTAGTGGCAACCATCTTTACAACAAGCATTTGGCACAGCTGAGATTCAAACCTTGTTCCCTGTTACCAGGTACACCCTCAAGAGCTTGCCAATAGCTCTAAAGCAGCTCTTAATCAGTCAGGCTCTGTTATGGAGAAGCAACCCTTTAGGATCTGAGTCATTTAACATAGCCCTCCATGGGCAGCGAACACATTTACCATGGTGCTTGCAGGGATACACTTGATTGCGTTCTGCTGACTCGACTGCTTCTCCTATGTTCTATCTCCACTGTACCCTCTTTAACAGCTACTGTCATTGACCGGTCTTGACAGCGTCGATTTTTTCCCCTCCTCTCGGTGCTGTCAGGACAGCTGCAGCCTGAATGAAAACAGGTACTTTTCTCAGAAAAGCTTATGGAAACTGTCCCATCCCGTCAGAGGTTATCTATACTTCCATACAGCCATGTTATATGTGACTTCTCTGTGTGGGGAATATGGGATATGTTGCGGGTGAATTACGGATGCTCTGGATTCACTGTAACGCTGACCAAGAAGAAGCGAATAAGAAGATTGAAGAATGAATGAGCAAGATGTCTGTCAGTGGTAGACCTGGTAGAAGTGAATGAAACGCTTGGTGGCTAACATGACAAACCTGCCCATGACAAACCTGGACTCAATTCCCTGTTTAAGTGGGGATACCTTTTCTATACCAGTAATAGGGATGCAATGGGACACAAAAGTCACGGTTCGGTACACACCACAGTTCAGTTCAGGCCTCATGGTCCAGTGCAGGACTCTCATTTGTTCTGTATTCAGCTCTAATTCTCAGCATGAAATGAAATTATTCACAACATTTTTGTGAAATGGTAGAGTGAGCATCATGTAAAACACTCTCTCTACCATTTTAACACTATGAAGCTGTTGAGAAACTGCATTTGACTGCTCTGTATCTGATCACCCTCACTGTCGGCATTAGTTTCACTGGTGTGTTACTGGGAAATAACCAGTCCCTGAAGACAAATGGGATTATTTTTGAGCTCTAGAGCGTAAGAGTACCATGACAGTTCCTTTCGAAACAAGTACAATAACATTACCCCTATAACCAGTGACTATCTTTACTGTATACTCCCAATGCCTCCATCAGGTTATGGGTTATGGGTATAAGATACATACAGCCATATGATATAGGACTTTGACTGCGTGAGCAATATAGGAGATGTTGCGGGTAAACTGCACACATTATTCAAGGTTCAGGAGATTTTGCATCGTGCTGCTATTAATAACCGGCTTCCTCACTCCTCCAGAAGCTAAACAGTCTTACGTAAAAGCTGCTTTTAAGTCCACGAAATATGATGAAGTATGAACACTGCCTTTCTGCTAAAATGCCATAAGGGAGACGGAATTATCGCAGCGAGACTCAAATGCATAACAAGCAGAATAACAAATTCTACTTAAATAGTCGACTGGATGCGCGACTTAGAAGAACAGAGGCACTTTGTCTGCAATCCAGCACAGGTTTTGTTGGAAAAAGAAAAGCCGGTGTAAAAATAGGAGTAGGGAGGTATAAACAGAACCAGTTTCACAGCTAAGAGAGGACACACACATACACACAGATACACACACACACACGCACTCACGCTAATGCACGGCTTGGATCAGTGCTTTTCGTCTCTGCAGACAAACTCTTTATTATAAGGCGCAAACGCTCCCTAGGAGTGGCTCTGCGTTATCAGCCCTCATCAAAGGCACTGTCAAGAAAATGTGAAACTGGGACTTGCAGGGGCTGTCTGAGATGCTCCCACATTCAAATGAGACAGCCTTATTAATTCTTCAAAAGCCAGGCAGCTTCTCCTTTTTTTCCCTCCCCAGACTAATTTTGGCACATTTAAGAACGATAAAAGCTCTGTCAACCTCAAGCACACATGCAAATGAAATCAAAGTCCACTTCCGTGTGAGCTACTCTTCTCGAGCTTAGACCCGCAGAACATGGGATGTATGAAAGTTGGTTGTCACATGAAGAAGTCGGGATATTTTAAACAGGTTTAAAATACTAAGGTCTTGAAATTGAAAAAAAATGATGTCAATAATGTTTGAAGTGCTTCATATGATAAGCATGTCATACAAGACTCAAAGAAAGCATGAGCTTAACAGCATCAGCACACCTGTAGGTGTGGGAATCATGAGTGTCCGAGGCTCATTGATGTGCATGAGGGGTGAGGATGTGTGGGACAGCATTAACCACTATGCTATCCATTCGTTTCTACTAAGTCTGCCATTGACTGTAGTCTAGAAGTCTTAGTTGTTCTTTCATTTTCACCTAGGGGCCAATTAGCTCAGCCAATTAACCCACCTTGTATTTTTCTGGAGGTATTGGATGGTAACTGAAAACACTGTTCATTTATTATTTGAATTGTATTACTGTTTATTTATGGTTACTATTGCTCATGTTTTAAATACCTACTTTCCAAGCAGATAAATAGGTTTAAATACTGTATACGTTTCTCTAGAAGGTAGAAGGGAGACACCCTTAGCCTTAGAGGAATGACTATGTTTATAGAGGCAACATTTTTAAACATATTCCTAGACACAGGACTATACAGATGTTCAGCGAAAAGAAACTGACAGGTCAGATGGCGTCTGGTTAGATAGGGTACGTCTTGCTGTTTGCTATGATATGTGTATCATGTCTGTATGTTACTCTGATCCCAATTAATTATCTAATTATCTGATTGCCAATTAGTATCTGGACCGATATCTGATCCAAGTATTGGATCGGTGCATCCCTAGTTCTTTGGAGTGATTCCTTTTGGTTCCCTAAAACCAGGGCTGCTCAATCCTGGTACTGGGGATCTACCACCCTGAAGAGTTCAGATCCAGCACAGCTGACTCTAATGTTCAGTTGCTCCTGAAGGCCTTTATCTCATTATCTGGATCAGGTGTGTTAGATTCGGGGTGGAGCTAAACTCTGCAGGGTGGTAGATCTCCAGGACCAGGATTGAGCAGCCCTGGCTACAACACTTTCAAAGTGTAAGGGACTGTACCTGCACATATTGGTACATTTCTATACCAGTTAGTTTATGTTCTCTCCAACAATTGATACCAAGAGTGACGTCCAAGCTGAGAAACCGAGAATCCATCCTAACCGCCCATTAAGAACATGAGCACTGACAAGGCAGAGAGGTTGCCACACAGGAACATGCAGACTCTGTCAAAAAGATCTCGAATGACATTTATGGGAAACGGCCATGTGAGAAAGCCAGAGGCCCATGTCAGTTTTGCCCATCTGAACCACATTAACCTGTCTGGATTAGAAAGCAAACACAGCAAATGTCATGTGTGCGCCTTCGTTGAGCTGAGTACAGCACTGAGATTTGCTCTCGCCTTCACTCTCATTTTCAAAACTATCTGTCATATTAAGACGTGTGTCCTATTAATTTAAATGGAAATGAGCCGTACAGCCGAGGCTTGAGCGAGAAGGGGGGTGGGAGGGGGGTGGGCTATAGAACGTTGGGGAAAGGGAAAAAAACCCTGAAAGCGGTTTGACTTTTGAGAAAGAGATAAAAATGGGGCAAAAAATAAGGTGATTAAACCGGAAGAATCTCCTGTCGATACATATGTAAATGGAGGTTGCAAGCTGTTTACCATCCATGAAGGACGAAGCGAGGGCCTGTGAAAACACGGCTGCATATTCATAGTACAGCAGCACTGCTCTCCAGCCTCGTACACTCTTGAGGAAAGAAACAGAGAGAGGTCAGATGAATATGGAGAGCAGCCTGCAGTTGCGACCTCTTTCTGTGATACCGAAGCGCTCTCTTCTCCATCTCCCTGCAGGCAACGCGGCTGGCTTTAAGCGTGAAGAGCCTGTTTTACACTGGAACACAGGCAACACACTTCCCTTACCTCCTCTTTCTCCTATTTACTCAGCTGCAGCGCTGTGGATTTCACGTAGGACATCAAAGCGTTCATTATCTTAATTACACGTACTTCAGAATCTATTAGCAGTGGCCACTTTGCACATCTAAGACAGACCCGACAGTGTTTGTGATGAACAGATTTCTCATGCAAAATCTGGGACTTGTAAGTGACATATTGATGGATTTCACGTGACATATTGATAGATGTCGTCCGGGTGCGCGTCTTATTAGAATTCTCCTCATGAGCGTCTCAGGCTCAGGCCTAATGAGCAGCTCTCGTACGAGCTCTCTGTAAAATTGAAGAGCTGAAATCTCGAAGATAGTGTTGCTATTTCTGGCCAACATGTCGTAATGAGAATCCATTATGTGTACGGTCAACAACTAAACCAACAACACTGAAAGCCTTTACAAGTCATTAAATCTTGATGAACTCACACTCAAAGCATGGCTGGGGCTGTAAAATCAAACCTTAGAGCATGTTCAATAAATTACACAATGTGTCCAAATGTTTGTGGACACCCCTTCTTATAAAGGCATTCAGCTACTTTAAGTTGCACCCACTGCTGACACAGATGTACAGATTCACACACACACACACACACACACACAGCTTGTCTAGTCCCTGTAGAGAAATAAGAGACTCTCTGGAGCAGATAAACATGAACCTATTGGCATCATGCCTAATGCCAGGTGTGGGTTAGAGGCATATAAAGCCCCCAGCATTGAGCTGTAGAGCAGTGGAACTGACGCTGAATGCAATCACATCCTCACAGCAATGCTTCTCCAAAATCTAGCAGAATGTCGTCTTCACCGGACAGTAGAGAGAGTTACTCTGACAACTCTTTTTTAATACCCTTACATGAGTAAGTGTCCCAATACTTTTATCCATATAGTGTAGCTTTAAAGATCTTTATAGTATCACTCTCAATGCCCATGAGGAACACTTTATAATGGTTGCTAAATGGTTCTTAGCTGGGATGTATGGTTCTAGAACAAAAAATCAGTAGGTATACTAATTGGTGTGGCGCAACAGATAGCACCACTACCCGCCAGTGAGCTACCACACCATGTGTTCGATTCACGGTCTGGGTGACAATACTGCGCTACACCAATGAGAGTCCCCCCCACCTCTGTAATACGAGTAACCCTGAAAGTCGCTCTGGATAAGAGTGTCAGCTGAATGCCATAAATGTAAATGTATACTACGGCATGCAAAAGTTTGGGCAGCCCTTTTGCATTCCAAAAAAATGAAAAATAGTAAGACTTTAGACCTCAAAACCTTTATCAAGGTCTTAGACCTTAATTAGCTTATTAACTATGGCTTATACACAGTCATTGTTAAAAAAGATGATGCAAATTTCAAAGCTGTCAGCTGCCATGGGTTCCTCTAAGCAGCTGCGTAGCGCTCAAAGCAAGTAAAGGCTATAAGAAAATAGTAAAGTGTTCGCAGGTAGCCATTTTCTCAGTTCCTAATGAGATTAAGAAATGACAGATTTCCACAGGAAAAGTGGAGGTCAACCTAAGTTCTGACAGACCAAAAAAAAAAGTTTTAGTGCATAACACATTTAGGAAGATTTAGCAGACTCTGAAGTGGTGGTGCACTGTTCTACTGTGCAGCGACACCTGAACAAATTTTAATGGAAGAGTCAGAAGAAATCAGAAGAAAACCTTTCCTGCGTCACAAAATTCAGCATCCAACATTTTCAAAGAAACATCTGAACAAACCTGATGCATTTTAGAAACAAGTCTTGTAGACTGATGAGGCCAAAATGACTTTTTGAACAAACGTATGCTTGGAGAAAAAAGGGTGCCCAATGTCATGAAAAGAACACCTCTCCAACTGTTAAGCACTGAGGTGGAGCAATGAAGCTTTGGGCCTGTGTTGCAGCCAGTGAGAATGGAAAGAGGATGGCCTCTACAGAGGGATACATGATCTTAAACGCCCCTCCAAATCCACTGTGAACAACTGCTTTGGGTGCTTTTTCTTTTTGTTATTTTGAAACACTTCGTTTAGCTAATAAACAGAAGTCCAGGGCTGCCCAAATCTCAGGAACCCTTATAACATCATCAACTGCAATCCCTATTGCTATGGTTTATGTAGCATCTTTTGTTTAGGCAGAATGGGAGAGTTATTTTTAACAAATAGAGAAACAAACACAGAAAATGTGAATTGGACTTTTACCTCCAGTCTGACCACAGCCCAGCTAACCCTCCTCCCTCACCTAACACCAATGCATTTGATTCATCCAATCAAGGATCAAGTTAATTAGCTGAAACAGGTGTGGAAGACTGTGGATGGAATTAAACTCCACAGGAAGGCAGACCTTCCGAACCGGGGTTGTGACAGCTGTTCTATGGCATCACTCCAGAGAATCGCTTCTGGCACCATTCATTTTAAGAACGGGCTACATTTCCGACGCTGCAAAAGAGCCATCTAGAGCTAGCAACTAAATCTAGGGGCTAGATCTATTCCTCCCATCCGTCAGAGAGCTCCAAAGTCCAGGCTTTCCCCTGAGAACAGCACATTTAAACAATCAATCCCCCTTGACTAGCCTGCAGAGAAATACCACTGTGCTTTTCCACTCAGTGACTCTGGGAGTTGCGGGCAGCGCCGGCACTTGGGTGGATAATCTGTTGGACCAGGCCTACAGGGGCAGGGGCGGCCAGCAGCTCGGCAGGGTCGGGCACTAGGCCTGCTCGCTTCCCTTGCTCTGGAGGTCAACGTCCAGCCACTGCCAGAGGACAGCAGAAAGACTGACTCAGTGTGACGGTACGAGTCTGGCCAAGTCTGTCTGAGCTTGTGCCACTGAGGCTATGAGCGCTGCCTGTGCGTCCCCTGCTGAGAGTCTCCTCATAATGCCTGCGCTTTCTGAAAGGAATATGAATATATGCTGTGAAAAGGCCAATAGGAACAAGTGCATGGGCAAACACACTTGTATGGGAACCACATTAATCAAAGCCTATTGTTCTCAACGTTCACGTTCTCCTGAGGAAGCATCACAATAGAATGAAACCCACCCTCGGAAAGCGATCAAAAATCTGAAGCGTTCATTGTCCTGATTATGCATTCATCATGTTGGAGAGGGGCTATTTGTTAGATTGCATTCTATAAAGGGCCCTCTCTTAAATCAAGCATGCTGTTAGCAGGTTTCCAGTTTCTCTCTGAAGTCCTTTACCGCTCTCCTTAAAGGAACCGGGCTGTTGAACGACTGGGAAAAAGTAAAGGAGTGAGTTGTTGGCCTCGTCCCTGAACGAAACTACTCCACTGAAAATGATAATTGTATCCTCCTTACCCAGAGAGAAGTGTTTATTTTCATGACCTTTATTAGGCATTCAAGCTCCAATCCAGCACACAGCCACCCAGTGGATTGCAGTAATTACTTTTGCAGATAGAGGTGAAAGAGAGTGCAGAAGCATCAGAAGAGGGACCCACATCGGTCAGGTCTCCATATTCCCCAGCACAGAGATTTGAATGTCACTCTAATCTCTGAAGGTTGGTCCTTGCTGTATGATGTTTCTTTTTTGGATTGCTCTTCTATGCAAGCTGTTTTCGCCCGGTTTAGCCATCGCCGGCTCCAATCCTCTCTATGTATTGCTATGACTATATGTCTCCACGAATACAGGAAGACTGCCGTCTCATTGAGCCAAAGTACACACTACATAAGCAGCACTGCAGAAAGCCTCAACACGCCCGGAGGAGAACACTAATTACCTGTCTTCACTGTGCAGCTGTGCAGCCGATGTGCCTGAATCAGAGTGTTGCTTCAGAAAGCAGAGGGAGTTAAATCCCGCTCCAACAAAACCTGGCCAGATTCCAGAATGATTCACAACAATACACACTGCGTACGGCACAGCTGTGGAGCACTTTCTATCCTCTGTGTTTTTATTTGTATTAACTAGGGCCTGTGCTTGGCAACAGTTAATTTTTAATGAAGTGCATATTTATTAAAGATTAAACTCACATCATCACATTGCTTGGGCCTGTGTCCACTTCAGTGCCAGAGGTCATTTTAGAATTACCAGAAGAATGTTGTTTTTAATATTATTAGTAGCAGTTGTACTAGTAGATGTGGTGGATGTAGTAGCAGTGGTAATAGATGTAGTGGTTTTAGTGGTAATAGTAGAAATGGTAGTGGCAGTGGTATTGGTAGTGGGAACAGTAGTAGAAGTAGTAGTGGTAGTACTAGTACTAGTAGTAACAATAATAATAGTGGTAGTAGTAGAATTATCTAATGACAGTAGTAATAGGGTTTGTAGTTCTAGTAGTAACAGCAATAGTGTCTGTAGTGGTGGTAGTAGAAGGCATAGTGATAGTAGTAGCAGGCATTGGGATAGTTGTAGCAGTAGTGGCAGTAGTAGCAGCAGTGTCAATGGTAGAAATAATGGTAATAGTAGTAGTGATAATGATGGTCTAGTATTAGTAGTAGCAATAGTAGTGGTACTGGTATCAGTGCTAGTTGTAGTGGTAGTAGTAATAGTGGAAGCAGTGTAATTGATGGTGATAGTAGTAGAAGTAGTAGTGGTAGGAGTAGTAGTGATAGTTATAGTCCAGTAATAGAGGTAGCAGTAGTAGTGGTAATGGTATCAGTGGTAGTTGTAGTGGTAGTCATTGTAGTAGGCATAGTGATAGTAGTAGCAGCAGTGTCAGTGATAGAAACAATGGTAGTAGTTGTAGTATTATTGATTGTGATGGTCCAGTATTAGTGGTAGAAACAGTAGTGTTAATGGTAGCTGTGGTAGTTGTAGTGATAATAGTAGGAGTGGTACTAGTAGTGGTAGTAGTAATAGTAGAATTAGTGCTGATAGTAGCTGATAGTAGTAGTGGTGATAGTAGTAGGTAGTAGTTGAGAATTTCCCCACTGCGGGACTAATAAAGGATTATCTTATCTTATCTTAATGACAATAGTAGATGTAATAGTAGTAGTGATAGTGATAGTCCAGTATTAGTGGTAGAAGCAGTAGTGGTAATGGTAGCAGTGTTAGTAGTAGTAGTCGTGGTTGTAGTAGTAATAGTGTTTGTACTAGTAGTACTAGCAATAGAAGAAATAGTGATAGTAATAGTGGTAGTATTAGTATTAGTAGTGGTGATAATAGTAGTAGTACTGGTAGTAGTTGTAGTGGCAGTGGTTGTAGTAATAGTGGTAGCAGTAGTCTTAGTGGTGATAGTACGAGTAGTGGTAGTAGTAGCAGCAGAACAAGCGTTGGTGGTAGTAGCAGTGGTAGTAGTATCTCTGTAAGTGCATTAGCTATTGCTCCTGTAAAGATCATTAACATATTCCTGTGAGCATCAGCAGATGCACTGCTTAAGAACAGATTTGCATTCCTCAGTCCTATGACTTCCAGGAATAACTCTGAGAAGTTTTGCATTGTTTGTACTGTGTTTCATGTAATTACTGCCTAATAATCTTTAGGGTGTAATGTTTAGGAGTTTAGGAGGCTACACTCCAAAAAGGTTCTGAACCTTCATCTAATTTCTGAAAAAAATAAAAACAATAAAACAGAAACAAACACAAAAGCAGTAAAGAGTTGAACATTTTTTTATGAAACCAAAGTGTTTTCTATGGCACAGATCCAAAGGTTCTTTTTGGCATCTTTATTTTTAAGATCGTGAGCCAAGTGTAAAAGTGAGGCAACCGTATGCAAGTCTGCGTAAGAAGAAAAAAAAAATAGCGCTGAACAAAACACCAGCGCAAAGTAGGTCAAACCAGTACATCGATAGGTCAGAAATAGCAACCTGAACTGCGCAACCTTGATGTTAGAAGGAGGTCAAAGTTGACAGACGTCTTTTTGAACAGTGAAAAAGGACTGAAATTCTACTACAAAGAAGGTCCATGCAGTCTGCAAAAACCCATGATGGACATACATATCTTAAATATTGGGAAATATCGGGATTTCAGTGGTTTCTCAGAATTGTTTTTTTTCTTGGGGCACCCTGTATAATATTTCCAATATTTCTTTTTTTTTACATATTTAAAAACATGTACATTTGATCTTCATTTGAACTATATTGAGTGATGGAAGTAAAAGAACTAAACACATACAACTGAAGAAATGTCTTGAATAACAATCATCTGTAAAATGTAATTATTACAAATACTATTTTCCTGTGAGGAAAAAGTTAGGACACCCCCACATGACTTACTACTTAAAATGCCAAACAATAAAATCAGGTGCAGCACATCATCTGCAGAATGTGGATATTGTGGATTTTGGAGGATTTAAACTCTTGATTGGTAAAGTGAGTGGGATCACCATAGCCAGATCCAAAGAGCTTTCTAGGACCTACAGAAAGAAAGTTGTAGATGCATATGAGTCTGGGAAGAGGTTTAAAAACATCTCAGAAAGATTAGATATCAGCTAGCTCCCTGTACACAGTAGAGAACATTTAAAACAACTGCCAACGTAAGTGCACCATCTACCTGCACGAGTTTGCTTTCTATGGCAGATGAGCTAGAAGGAAACTCTTGGTGTCAAATAAAAAATATCAGGGCAAGATTAAAGTTAAAGAAAAGATGGACAAAGGACTTCTGGAACAATGCGCTCTGGACAGATGAATCTTAAGGGGTTGCCCTGATGCTCTTTTTGACACCAAGAAAAAAACTAACAGGAACAAAACCTCCACTACCAAGCGTGAGCTTGTTGCCAGGCTGTTTCCAGAGTGTATTGAGGCTCTCTGACTCAAGTTCAGCACAGGAAGTTGTGCTCCAGCCTTTGTCGCACAGGACCAGGCCTGCTGTTTCACTGTTCAGCATCTACTGTCAGCACACAGCAAACAAGTAGACAAGTCAGGCTTGTGCTAACCTGGACCCAGGTAATAAATAATCAGTACCAGGTTTATGAAAAAAACAGGGGTTTATGAGTTCCCTGAAAATGTTTTCTTGTGGAGGGATCTCTGGTGGAGTTTACTGCAGACAGTGTGACTACACGTGCAAGAAACTATATGGACTATATGGAACTATACGAACTATATGAAAAGGACGCTGAATATTCTTAATAAATAATATATTTTGGCTTTTGTGATAGTCAGCCACCATCCAAACTGCGTCCAAGACAATGAAGTCTATTTAATGAAATTAGCTTCAGTTCGCTTCATTATACCATAGTGTTTCATCCACAACGCAATTGGACGACTATCAATAACATGAAATTGGCAAGAAACCAGTGAAATAACTGAACTGAAGACAGTAGCACTGATATTCTCTAAGGGTGCTATATTTATATTTGAAGTTTGGTTTCCTCACTGCTTTTTGAAAACTCAGTGCATTAACCCTCAGGAGTCTAAGGGCATTTTCTTGATGCTTGCATATCCACTTTAAAGGAACTTGCATATAAAATAATACTCACATGTTTTATATCAAACTGTATAGAACTATCTCAGCTGTGACCTACAGCATAGTGTCACTGACAATGACCTTAAACCTGAAACACTGAAGCCGGATTTTAGACATTCTTCATATTACCTGTAAAAACATGCCTTTGCTCATGTGGACGAATTGTTTTGGTGCTTGAAACGGGTTTACCAAAGTCTTAGCTTCACAACAGCAGTGAAATGGATGAATATGGACGAGTGGCAAAAGACAAAAGGGTTTCTGAGTGTCCATTGGTCAGTTTCACACAAAACCATCGGCAGACACATAACTCCATTATTTACAAATGAGAGGCAGATGACAAGGCAGGAGGCATAGACTACCATCTCAACCCATCTTCAAAGCCTCGTAACTCCAGATGTGAGTCATATACGATCTAGTAATACGATGGAACGGACCGGCTCTACAGATTCAGGAAATCTTTGAACCATATTTCTGCGCTGTATTATCACAAAGATATTAATAGAAACATCGACACACCGGCACGTTCATAGACTCCAGAGGGTTAAGATACACCAATCAGCCATAACAATAAAACCGCTGACATGTACTGAAGTGAATAACGCTGATTATCTAGTCAAGGGGTGGGACCTACACATTTAAGGCTGCAAGTGAACAGTCAGTTCTTGGTGTGTGTTAAAAGCAGGAAACGTGGACTAGCGTAAGGATCTGAGTCACTTTGACAAGATCCAAACTGTGATGACTAGATGACTGGGCCTCTAAACACCTCCAAATTGACACGCAGGTCTTGTATTGTGTCAGTATGCACAGATGTACAGAGCCTTATTACTAAATGCCATTCTGCATATCTCACACATATCTGTCACAGTCTTAAAAATGAGGGTTTTTCAAAGGTTCTTCTGTAAAGACAAGGTTTCTCTATAGACCCAAGACAACCCAAATAAGCCCTGGTTGTGTAAATGGTTCTCTGCACCGACAGAAAACCTTTAGTTGATGGTTCTGTAGCACATCACACAGCTTTTTTTTTTTCGAATACACACTTCAGCCATTGCAAGTTCAACTTGGAGGCTCCCGACCAATCACCGGCCTCCAGCTTGGAGGACAGCACGGGGTGCGACCGTATCTCACCTCCAGGGTGATTTGATTTTTGAGGAGCCTGAAATTGGAGAATTGAACGGCATTCTTGGGGGAAGGTGTCTAGACTGACTGACTCTGCTATTCCAGTGAAATTTAGACATGATAAGCTTTAGCACTGTTATGCTTATGAAGTTTCAAGAACTTAATATGAAGCATGCATACCCAACACAACCCAACACAGCACAGCAACATAAAGAGACCAGCTCCAAACCTATCCACCCAACCAGCCTACGGTAACAAAGAACAGAAGTCACTCTCTCTTTCTCTTGCTCGCTCGCTCACTCTTGCACTGTGCTCCAGCCGAGAGCACAGAAGAATTCTGAAGAATCCTAAGAGCCACAGCCCCTTATTCCCCCACGTCTCAACGCATAAGCGTGTCTCATTGTCACATTCCTTTCTTTCTTGCAGCCTTTTATTTTTTCAGAAATGCTAGTACCATTTCAAAGCCTGACTGCCTTGAGAGAGCCTCTAGGCCCCCATCTCTCCCTCTCTCTCTCTCTTTCTCTCTCTCTCCCTCTAAAACCCAAGGCCCAATGTGAGCATCTCAGGGAAGCTGTCTCTGCTTCAGCTCCATAACCCAGGTGAGAAAAAAAACACCCCCAAAAAAACAGCTGCAGTGGATTCTACAGTGCTGCGTGCCAATGAGATCTTTTGATCAGGTGTCAGGTGATGACAGATGATCTGCATTAATCCCCCACCCCCACCCCCACCCGACACCATATCATCCTCTCTCCCCGCTGAGCTTGGGGAAGCTAGTGAAGCTCATCAGCTCGCAAAGCATAGCGGCACCAAAAGGGATTGCTTTGTTTCACTGCTTTTATTTTCTCTCCTGTCGGCTCCAAGCTGCCACGCTCTGCCAGGAATCCCAGGTTACATCAGCAGAGGTGATTCGGGCTTGCCGAAAAAAAGGAGCAAACAAGGTCAGATGGTCCTCTTGATGTTGTTCTCATGGAAGGGATGGACTGTGCTGAGGAGAAATTGCAGAGAGCGGCAGAGAACGTGCTCTCAACTCTGTGGGAGCTTAAATGGTTCTCTGATCATCTGTCTTTTAAAAGTCCCAAACTACAAAACACCCTCACAACGTCTTCCGGGCGGGAGACGTCCCGGCTTCAGGTCTTCATAATTAGCTTTCCGCACAGAAAGCTGTAAAGCAAACCTGCTTATCGACTTCTGCTCCAGTTTTAGTAGTGATAAGACAGATACCCTGCTGTTTTGCAAATTAACGGAGAAATACAAAGTGCCTCAAATGGCGCCGTGGAATTTCAGCCATTGTGTTTTTTGGCCTTTGTTTCACGTCACCGTTAAATGGGGTAGCGAAGCTGTCAGGGAGATAGAGTGCACGGGTGTAATTGCAAGCAGATAGTCATAACGTGTGGAATGAGACGGCTTTATTCAGGGTTTTTTTTTCTTTCTTTCCTCAGAGCAATAACGTGTGTACGGTGGTTGCATTAAGCTCAAGTAATCACTTCCATCAACGGTCTCGCAAGAGAAGCACAGTGACACTGACTAATCTAATATGTCATCAGCAGATTTCACAATAGCTTGACAACAGTTGTCATTCGAGGCACAAACACATGTACGCTTTCAAAGGTAACCTTGGCCAAACCCCTGGGACTCTAATGACGCACATTGTGGAGAGACGACGCTATGAGTCTGTGTGTCCTCTCTCACATTCTGGACTGCCGCAGAGAGGCGGCAACACCTCAGCTGACATTAGGGATGGGATGAGATGCTACATATCAGGACCTATATTCTACAAAAAGCTCCTTACTTTGACCTGTAATAATAGTTGGACCTTTTTCAACCATCTACCCTAAGTTTTGTTCTTGTATAGAAAGAACCATTTAACCAACAAACAAACCATTTTAGCATTAGTTAAGTTGTCATGAACTCCTACAGAACCATTACCTTTACTAAACAACCCCCACCACCACCCACACCAGACCAGCGGCACACCCTCCTACCACTGCTACTTGCCTAATGACCATGTTCAAACCTAAATGGACTCTTAACTATCTGCCACTATTAATGTTACCACTATTAACCATAATTACTCTCATTACTCTGACCATCACGTCCATGACTATATTAAGTTATACCACACCATGATTATTATATTATGATTATGGATATGTTGCACACCAGAGCAGTTCAACAGTATAGATGGTTTGGTAACTTTTATCTATAATTTATAAATAATTCTGATCAGAGGAGGATAGATGGGTCCCCCTTGTGAGTCTTGGTTCCTCCCAAGGTTTCTTCCTCCAGGTTTGTCCTTGCCACTGTCGCTGTTGGCTTGCTTACTAGGGGTCTTAGATTTTTCATGACTTTTTATGTTATTGATTTTTCTTTTTTCTGTCTTTTACTAATTACTGATTATGTAAAGCTGCTTTGTGACAACACCAGTTGTAAAAAGCACTATACAAATAAATTTGGCCTGACTTGACTTTAAACAACTCTTATTTTGTCTTGGTTTGAAATACTTTTATATACACAGTGCTCAAAGGTACTCTTGGGACACTTCAAATTATTAATCTTAACATCACCTCTGTCATGACAAGACCTTGTGTGTCCGAAATAGCAACTTTACAGAAGTAGGACAAACAATCTCAAGATTTCAAGATGAGTATACATTTCAAATTGTGTACTCATCATGACATTTTGACACAACGTAAAAAAAAAATGCCAGATTTCAAATAAAGACTTATTTCATAATTACTTGCATAGTAAAATTAAGGTTTAAGTAATATTAAAAAACATTAAATACATAAATTACAATGGAAGGCTCAGAGTCTTATCAGTACGTGTTTATTGTATTCCATTTCAAATATTAGAATACATACAAACAACATTCCTACAGTCAATGTTTTCCATCACTGTGTACAATAAAACATCTCCAAAGTTCTCCTAATGGAAGTTTAGTATTGTTTATAGTTGTCCTTCAACACCTGATTTGGTAAATCAGTGCTTAATGATGGTAAATCAGGTAAGCTGCTGATGGAATTGAACACATCCATGCTGTGCTGGCTGGCATAGGGGCGTCCAGGAGAAAAAGATCTCACCTACTTGCTTCACAATGAGAAATTATTTACTGTACTCATTACTGTATTTATGTTTACTTGCACCTGCACTAATGGGATCATTTTTTTCTCTCACCATTTCTTCATTCATTTCTTCATCAGAAATTTTAAGACACCTACCAGCAATAACAACATTTAGATTTACTCACTGAAACTGATCCCAACAATGAACTGAGGCAAGTAAAAATACTGAAAAATTGGTGGGATTAATCTTCTAGAAACCGTCTGCCGTCTTCTAGGCACAGAGAGCATGACGTCTTTTTATATGGCAGAGCATGGCAGCTTTTATGCCCTTCCTGTCTCTTTTTATGACTTCAGTTCATTTGCATACACATTTGTAGCTTTTCAAAACCGAAACTGTTTCTAAGTAGAAGAAGAGCATACAAAGCCTGGAGTCAAGACACCTCACCCCAGAGGCAAGAAAGGTGTCACCTCAGTGACAATTGTCTGATAGTTTTTCTCACAGGCGTTGTGTTTCCGAGAGCTTCTATTATTTTGACAGATAAATTCAAGTTTGTTCACATGTGTGTATGGACAGATGGTCCCACTGTGCTTTTTAAATAAGGAATAATGCACTTTTAAATAGGGTAGAGAATAATTTTAATAACATTAAACAATCATCGCGATCAGGCAAACACCTTGTTTCGTTTCCAAAATGGACTTTACAAAAGAAGCTAAAAATCTTTGTAACTTTCAATGGAAGTCAATGCAAAACCCCTTAATTCCAAGTCTATTGGGCCATTCATCATGAACTTTTAAGAACCGTTGAAATAGTCTTTTTTATTTCAAATCTATTTAAAATATACAGTCTTGGGACACTCAGTAATCTAAGTACTACTAATCTATCTATTACTAGATACTAGAATTTATTGTCACTGTCACGGCAAGACCCTATCTCTCCAAAATGGCAACTAAGGACTAAACCCCTCCTAACTTTTAATGGATGAAAATGATTTGATCATTTTGGAGCCTTTCCCGGTCAAATATATATATATATTTTTTTTATATACATTCAGTCCAAGCTTAATAATACTAATATTGGGGGTTTAGCAAATCTGAAGAACTTTTTTTTTTTTAATTCCAGTAAACCCAGAGAGTAGCGTTCTACATTATTTAACTGTGAGGGCTTTACCGTCCGTTAAAACACAAAGGGAAGGGTTCAACTCATAATTAAAATGTAATGATATAGAACTAGTAATTACAAACTTCCAAAAGTCTGAAATAAGCACACATTTCCAAAACATATGTAAAATTATAAACAGAAATGACAATCATAATTGGCTAATCTAACCCATTTGTGAGCAAGTGTTAGGACTCAAGCTTTTTATTCCATACAAAAGTTACAGGTAAAGGTTCTTAAGATGTAGCTATTATTTCAGTGTAAATCTCTGAGACTATTCACTGATAAAATGGCTTCTAGCCAAACTATGGGAGGGTGGGTTTTAATGGTTTATCCCTTGGAGGACCTCAACGGCAAATACAAAAATAAAAGATCCTGAAAATCAATAATTCCACTGGCTGACCAATTTCACTGATATTGATTATACTGATATTGATATTGATAACATTTCTGACACATATATAAAAAAGATATAAATAATTTGAAACAGTTTCAATAAAGTTTTGAAGTGAAAAACATAAAAAATTTAGATTTTTGAGTGATAGTCAAAATGTGATATACATATTTTAGACACGCTTCAATGTTCTACTCGCCACTAATGAGATAATACACCATTTCGTAGTGTTTATTCCAAATCTCACATGCCTCATTTAAATACCCAATTAATTAATGGCACAATGGCGTTTTGTATACCCATCTGAACAGCCGTGCTCATCCTCAGCAGATACGACACCTTTAACTTTAACACTGGCCCCATCAGGCAAGGCAGCCATCACTATTTAGCAGAAGCATGCCTCTGCCCTTTCCACCCCCTGCCTCTAACGTCCAGGTGTGAGGGCTGTCGAGAGGAGAGCTGCCTGGGCAGAGGCCATCACATCGAATAAGAGCAGCGCTCCTGTCTGGACAAGCCAAAGTGGCCCACAGCGGCGGAATTATGCTGATTCCGGCGCACCCTCCCAGCCACGGCTAACAGCTGTTGATGAACGAGGAGTGACGGCTTGCGACGGTGCTTCTCCATTAGAAAAACATAACCAGCTGTTATTTCTAAAGGGGACGGCGGGCTTATTACTGTGATTTCCAGCGGGAGCGGCTCGGCTCCCCTGTTCTGCTGATTATTTTGCGTGGCAGCGCTGCTGCAGGGAAAGCGTGAGGTTCTTGTGTCTCTGACAGATAACGGCATTTTCCTTTCATCAAGGTCTGAGCGGGAAGGACAAAATATTTATTTTTCATGTTGACTGGAAATCGTTATTGCAGGCGAAATATGAAAGAGGCCTGTGTGTATTTCCACGCCGCCAGGAGTGAATGCATCGTCCCGGCTGATGCTCGCTGGTAGAATCCTTCACAAGATTTTGCGAGGCACTGTCTGTGTTCTCTGGAGTAAATGGTTGTATTGCTCTGTAAGATCTGCAATATCACTCTCCTCGGAGGGATCAGGGCTGTGGCAAAAAAAGAGGACTTGATTTCATGCTATAAACACTGTATATCTTACACAATAACACAGAATAATTCTTATTATAGCAGAGCTGTTCAGCTGCTACCGCTGGGAAAGTGGGGTTGGGGAGGCAGGGCTATCGTGCCGCAGCAAGTGGGCCCACTTTGATCAAGAGCACAAACGCAGTGGCTGGGGGGACATGATATGAATTCTGCATGCTTCTGGCCCCAGGTCAGCTGGCCTGACTCAAAGTACAGACACCATATGGACAAAAGTATTGGGATATGTTTGTCTCTGTTTCTTCTGAATTCAAGGGCATTAAAAATGAGCATATCATATTTTGTTGGAGTAACTGTCTCTACTGTCCAGGGAAGAAGGCTTTCGACTAAATTTTTCAGCACTGTTGTAAGGATTTGATTGCATTCAGCACTAAGAGCATTGGTGAGATCAGGATGTCTGATGATCCTGACTTCATCACAAATGCATTGGCTGGAGCGCCATCATTCCAGAGGACACAGTTCCACTGCATTTGTTTAGTTTAGCTTTTGGTAATTAATGTTTTCCTTTATATAAAAGTTGCAAGTCCAGGAGTTCATGGACACAGGGAACTGCGGTAAACTGAGATGCTGGAGCTGTCTTCTCACTGCTTCCATGCTATCACTCAGGTTTGTGGGCGGTGGAGTACATGGATGACAGTGTTTTAGGGTGTTCCCGTGTCTGTGCTACCTTCTGGCTCTCTCCTTTTAATTAGGCTGTTACTGTCAGATTAGTTACAGTCGCCAGCTACACTCTGATAATGTTCAACATTTTCTGTACTTCATGAATCCATTCAGAACTAATAATCTCTTTACTTTCTTAAAGTTAATGACTGGCCACTTATCCGGCCTGACCTAAAGGAAGATGGCCACCCATGTCAGACCAGCTGCCCACCCAACAGACTGGTCGTCGGGCCCCCTGCCATCCGCGCCAGACCAACTTCCCACTCTCCTGCCACTGCTATCTGCCAAATGACATGATGAAGTTACATGGACTCCTACTGTTTGCTACTATCAGTATTATTACCACCACACCTCTGAGGCCTTTTTGGATCTTGCTATGGTGATACCACTCACTTCAACAATCAAGAGCAAACTGAACTAAATATCTGAGGTTTAAATGAGTCTGGCTTCTCTTCAGCAACACTTACTTAATCACAGTCAGTGTTGTTGAAACTTCCTGATGTATAAAAGACACATGAGTTCCAGCAACTTCTACTTTCCGACAGTTGGACAGAGCGGACAGTAGTGGCAAAGGACAGACATCTGTGACAACTTTACGCTGTCACGTTCCATCTGCCAGTCAGCTCTTCTTCACGCCTGTGCTATTTCCAACAATATACATTTTTAGGAAGCTGACAAGAGCCTGGTTTCCACACAAACAGCAGGAGCGATGGTGACAAACGTCGCTTCCACTCACTCTCACAAAGGCGAGGCAGATCGCTCAGATGGGCGTGCAGCTGCCGCAATACTCCCAAGCTCATGTAAAAACGTTAGGCCTGCTTCCTGCGCTGCGTCTGATCGGGGAATCGGAGCACATGGCTGTGCGCGACGGCGTCCTGCGCTAGGAACAGCTGTTTAGATGAATCTTTAATGCTTGCTCACATCAGTGTTTCCCTCTGCCACCGTGCAGCTGTACCTCCACTCTGAGCTGGCTGTTTCAACTGCCCATCATCCATCAGGCCTGCACTCTTCCCTATTCATTAGCGCATGTGTCACCACCCTCATCACCACCACTACCACCACCACTGCTGGGCCACTGATGGCTACAATGTCATTATGGAGGAATGATGGAGCAAAAGAGGATGGTCATTTGAAGGCTGTGCATTGGACCATGTGATTAACATCAATCATTTATTCTGCAATTAAAGCTGCTGAAGTCATAAAGTTTGACCTTCTGCCTGTAAGTGATGTGATGCCCAGCAGTCCTTGACCAGGATGGGAAGATGGCAGGCACTGGTTAGATGATACATGATAAAACAGTGTAAATATCACAATAGTTTAAGTGTTCTTTTTGCCTTTATTTGACCATTAGTGGTCGGCAACATGAAAAATATTGATTATCTTCATCTACAGTGGCATCTGTGAAAGACTGGATATATTAAGCAGCTCCATCAGTTCTTGAAGGTGATGTGTCAAAATTATTTTAAAAATTGGCAACCGTAAGAATCCAAGCCACTCTGACAAGGGCCAAGGGCCAATGATAGTTAGATGACTGGGTCTCCAAGACCAGATCAGCCAGGTCTTCTGGAGTATTCCCAGTATGAAGAGGTCAGAACGTAGTACCCAGTACGTGGTCCAAGAAAGGACAACCTATAAACCGGCGACAGGGTCATGGGCACCTAAAGCTCATCCATATGCCATCCATAGAGGCCCCATCTCACAACTTACAGGACTTAATGAATCTGCAGCTAAATACCACAGGACACCTACAGAGGTCTTGTGGAGTCCATGCCTTGAATGGCACAGGAGGGATCTACTCAGGTAGTGGCAATGTAATGGTAAAGTTCAAGCACAGTTGGGTTATGTAGAAGGACAATGATCTGACGCACAAAAGCAAGTCCAGTTTTAAATGGCTCAAAAAAAAACAAAAACAATTATGGTTTTGGAGATGCCAAGTCCTGTTAAAGTCCTAGGGACCTAGTTTTTAGGTTCAGAGGCAATTAGTTTTTAAAATAGGTGATAGTTTTTTAAATATAAGTCTTTTCAACAAATGGAATGATCATTTAAAAGCTGCACCGTGTGTTCACTCATCTGTCTTTAGCTGATATTCCATAAATCAGTTTAGGTGTGACATCTGCAAAAATTTAAGAAGAAATTTAAAAGGGGGCAAATACTTTCTCACAGCACTGTACATATTTCCACCTCTTCAGCTAACAGCAGTTTAGCTCTGCCCATTCAAACTGAAGTCATAAGGAGTGTTTCGCTGTACTTGACTACTTTCAGAATGTATCACAATTCAACAAAACAACCAATCAGAGCCTTCGGTTATTTATATATTAAAGGCAACAATCAACAAATACAGCCTGTTTAATTCTATGAAGAAAAGTAGAAAGCATGTATTTTGCATGGTTATTATCCACCCATGTTGGGAGGGGCTGACTAAAATAGGATGCAAACTATGGAAAAAGGATTGAGATATGAAATATGAACTGCAAAGGATGCTGGAATTAAAGCAAAGGCCATTTAAAGCATAAAGGCAAACTGTGAGTATGCATCACTACATCATTTTGAACTGGAGAAAAACAGCATTAACAGGATTATTCGCTCCCTCCTGATCCCCTTGAAAATACAGACCATATCAGCAGAGGTGTGATTAAGGTGCTGTGATTGAGTCTACGGAACAGCTTGCTACTGCTTCCAACGAGTCTGCATTTAAATAAAGCTCCCTGTGTTGAAGTAATCCAGTGTTTTCAGAGCTAGGCATAGTAATCTTAAAGCTGTGCTTGTAGAGGAGTTTTCAAACACTATAGGCAGACATGCCTCACTTTGTTGGAGACACTATATGGACAAAAGTATTGGGACACCTACTTATACATTGTTTAGTCTAAAATAAAGGTTATTTAAAGAGTTTATCCCGCTTTTGTTGAAGTAACTGAATCTACTGTCCAGGGAAGAAGGCTTTCTACTAGTTTTTGGAGGAGCATTGCTGTGAGGATTTGATTGCATTTAGTGACAAGAGCAGGATGTTGGATGATCAGTGAAAAACATATAGTAATTCTCAACAACAGAGAAAAACACAAATATGGATGCTCCGAAGTCCAGTGAAAAAGAGATTTACCCCAGGACTCAATGTAAATTTAATCCTCTTATCTGATTAGGACTTATGGACATATGAGTCTTCATCATTCCCCATTTTTCTAATAATGAAGATCTGCTGTTTCGTTCGCTGTTGTTTAACTGGTGTGCCATGGACAGATATTATAGAATTTACAGAATGTAGAGTGTGAGGTTTGTCTTGAAATGATTGTTCTGTTTGCTCTGGCCTTAAAAATGGGTTCTTAGACTGTACGAGTTCACAACGTCAGCCTCTACTTAATTCTACAGATTAAACAAGATTAACAAGATTAAAAGTGGATCTTTTCCTTCACTGTCACTTCTAATTCCTTTAGCTGAAATGTTTTCAACATTTTGTTCGATTCTGTCTTTCTCAATTTTGCCACCCTGCACACATTTAAGTAAATAATGGAAAATTAAAATTAATTTGGTACTGGCCTTTAACCCACCTGGTCATAGCACCCCCTAGCACTAGCAATGATTCAGACACTAGGAAGGTAAGGATACAGGAGAAGCCAGGTGAAGCCAGGCATTGCTGGGCAGTCAACACACTAATAGAAGAGTGCTAGGTCCTCAACTCCACCGCACCCAGCTAGCAGAATATTTGCCGACCAACATCCCTTTAAGAGTGATGAGGGGAGAGACTGCCGAACAACAGCCCCCCACCCCCCGAGAGAGCATGGTCTCTTTCACTTCGGCTGCTGATGGCAAAGCGACATGGCTCAGGATTCGAACTCGCAATCTCCAGTCAAGTCCTGCGTCATTTATGATACGCTGTAAAATCCACCATATAATTCTGTTGTAAATAGCTAGCATCATAACCGGGATTCTAACCAGCGATCCTCTGGTCACAGTGACAGTGCCTTATTTTGCTAGACCACTCAGGTCCCCCCTAAATTCGTTTTAAAAGAAAAGTCCACTCAAAAATTCTGCTGTGTTTTGAACCTCAGAACTGTTCACAGCTCTGCTCTCACAATGATGGACTCCATTGTCCTCATGAACTGAACAAATCCTACATAAGAAAACAATGGAGAAAACTGCTGAAGTGGGTTTACAGAAAAAAAAAAAAATATATATATATATATATATATAATATATTTTATATATAATAATTAATATATAATAATATAGATATATAATTAATTCTTAAGAACAGTTTGTTTCTTAAGAAGTTTGTTGTTAGGAAAGCTTTTGTGAATCTGGTCCTTGTTTCTATAGACCTATTCTTTACTATGCAATTGTTGCTAACAGTGCTGTTAACAGACTTTCTACACTTATACTGTATATAGTATATGTCTAGATTTTAATGATACTCGCAGCAGTTCATTGTTCAAGAACTGACAACACTCACAACACACTCAGAAAGGCATGGTGTAGTGTAATTTATCTCAATAACAATAACACAGTGTCTTAGAGCCACCTACCCCTTGCCCTGCACATCCATGCTTAAATTAGGGTGAAATCAAGATTTACTGAAGCTGCAGCTCTAAAAGAATGTGCATTCACTCCACACCAACCTGCACACCAGTCACAACTGACTAAGCGACATATGAGAAGAGAAATAAGAGAGCAGTCTTTACCTGTTGGCGGAGCTCAGATGTGTTTGCAGAAGAGTGTGTGAAGGTTGCAGGAGGTGACACACAACTCGCCCAGAAACAACGGATCATTTGTTACCTCTGAAAGGGAAAAAAACAGGAAAAAAAACAGGGAGGGGAGGATGAAGCATTGCTCATTCTCAGGTACACACAAGTGTGGAAAACACAGAAATCCAGCGAAAGCACCAAAGAGAAAGCTACAGGCGTAAATGAGCAGATATGTGAGGAGATGAGGAGTGTACTGTACGTGTGACCGCCTGTTAGTATGAGCCGTCCAATCGGCTAAAACAATTGAAAATTCCATTTCCAATTATTTCCACATTGGAGGAGGAAACCGTGAAAGCCCTAGGGAAGTGCATGGTGTTAAAGAAGGAGGGGGTTGTGTGTGTGTGTATGTGTGTGTGTGTGTGCTGGAGGAGAGACGTCCAGGAATGCTCTGCGCGCGGACAGCACGGCAGCGTGCGATCCCAAAGCACTCACACACAGAGGAGGCGTAATTGGCTCTCGATGAAAGGCCATAACCATACATCACACAGCCAGTGAAGCGCCCTGCCCACAGCCATCTGAACCACTGCCTCTGCTGCTGTCCACCCCTTAGAAATGCAAACAAATGCTCTCTCTCTCTCACACACACACACAGAGCAAGAACTTCACAGTGATGTGATATAACCACCAAAGCAGAGATAATAGCAGCAGATGATAAGCAGTCATTCAGCTAAATCTGACATCTGGCAAATTTACTTTATAAAGCAATGTGGACCAGTTTCATAAACACACACAGTACGTACAGTAGTGCTCACACACCCGCCTCTAATATTCAGATGCACCTTCAAGGCCTTCAATACCTGGATGTGGGTTTAGGCAAAGAGGGGAAATACTCTCATATGGAACTGTTGCCCCGTCCCACATCACCTGGGGCGTGTAACACTACAAATGGTTCTGTGAGTGATGCCTCAGAAGAACCATGTGGAACTGTGGATGGTACATGAAGGTTATATACTGTGCAATCTAAACACCATAGTCCCATCACTGGAAAGAAAATCCAGCAGAAGCGAAATGGTCCAAATTCCCAAACGGCAGAAATGTCTTCGGGTGACAATAGTCTTCACTCGTTATAGTTACACCTACAAAATATCTATACACTCAGCTCACTCTGCTATGCAGTAAACCACGACGGCGACTTCAGGAATTTTTAGTCAGTTTTCTGAGAAAACAGCACATCACTGCCAGACTCTGCTAATAAAAAAAAAAACGTGTTGCTCTGTGAATCAGGCCTCGTGACCGCAGCTTTTCCTGCGCCAGTGTCCACGGGAGGAAGAGTAAACTGGGAAAGCGAGCGAGTATTTGTGCCAGGCTAAAAACAAACGCCATCCAACCGGCTTTACCATCTCTTCTGCTAGCTAACAGCACATCGCAGGACAGGGCAGCAGCACTATCCAGTAAGAGATAGTAATTACTCTAAGCTAAGCTGCTTATATATGAGACGCCACTGTCACTGTGCTGTAAACCAGCCAATCAGGGCAGAGCTCAATGAATTATTCACAAGCCTACCATAAAAATGAAATTGGGCCTTTCATTCTGAGGCCAAAACATAAATTAGACGTAAAAACAGTGACATACTTATATGTAGCATGTAGTCATTTACAGAACGTGTAAATAGGCTAGACCAGTACATCCCATTCAGAAACGGTTCTTTAACTGAACGGTAACCACCAGGATTTCTTCAAAGACTCTTAGTCTTAGTCTTAGTTAATGTACAGACAGTGTATTCAGAGTAGTTCTGGGTATGTCTGGTGGTCCAATCATCATCATAAGGTGCTCACACCATGTGAAGGTCGGCTGCTGGGTTCAAGTAATGCAGAAAAAACCCAACCAGAAGATACTCATTCTTAATTGGACAGAGACGACACATTCACGCATACACAATCTACACACACTCTGCTACAACTTCACATACATGTACACATACACACACTGACGCACATTAAACCAAGCAAAAGCCAAACACATAAAAATAGCTGATTGGCAGCAGCCTGGATGAGAATTCACACTGCCTGCACAGCAGACGGGTCTTCGCGTCATTATCTTAACACTCAGGGTACAGGCGTTGAAAATGTCACACAATAAGCACAGTCTGTTTCCCTCACTGTGGGGTCTGCACGCTTCCATTTCTGCCAGCATTCATCCAGTTTAACTCTGCAAAAGCACATATCTTACCCAGCTCGCTTGTGGGTTTGGATTAAGCGATCAGAATATGATAATGTGGGAGGCTGTAAGAGGGGGAAACTCTGAGAGCATTTGGGCTGGAGTTCAGGTGGCTTCTGCTTGTGCTAGAAGGCCGGACCCCCCTGAATGGGTTAAAGGGAGGTGATGGGGTGGTGGTGGATTGTGAGGACATGAAGATTTAAGGTAGAAATTGAATTTATAGGATGTTAGGTTGGAAAGAGAAGAGATGGGGCTTCAGGCATGTTTGTTCTCCCATAATTCAGTTCCTTCATAACTCCACATAGTAAATTTTATTATTATTATTTTTATAATCAAGGTGATTTTATTCAATTTATTTAAATGTATGATACTTATTTAATTTTCCTCATAGCTTCTTTGGCAGTTATCAGATGGTGATCTGCATGATAATACCTAATATACGCTTTGCTTCTGGTCACTGGTGGGATTTGGAAAAAATGTCACATAATAATAAATTTTATCCGATTTTTCAACCATTTTCTCCCCAATTTGGGCCGCCAATTAAAACCATTTGAATGCTTCAATTTTTTTAGAAGATATACTTCACATATACTAACAATACACATCTGATATTCCAATCGAAACAGTTCCCTCAAAATCCGAAAACTGCATCCGATACGTGATGACAGCACTGGACGTAATTTATCTAATTCACGTCTTGGAAAGCCTAACCTTGATAGGAGCAGACAGTGTGTGCCTGACCCTGTTTCTCTGCCTTAAGAGACAATGAACGAGAGGAGGGAGAGACACAGAGGGAGAGAGAGAGAGAGAGACAGAGAGCGAGAGAGAAAGTCCTCCATCTGGATCTTCGCAGGGGAAAGAGAAAGAGCGAGTTGCCGCTCATTATTCTGCCCAGGCACTCGAGGCCACAGGAAATAGCTCTCTTCATTTTTCTTGTCGAAGCACGGCTCCGGTAATGGTATGTTCTCAGTCAGTGGCGAGACACAAGGCTGGCTATGGCCTGCTTCAAGCATGTATAGCGCCATGAAGCGCTGGAGACCCTTTCTAATGACTGTTACCCCCGTCCTCTTCTTCCTCCGCTCACTTCAGGCCACCTGAACAGTTACTGCTCAGCTGAAAGGCCTGCAGGCCAGCAGGTTTATTCTGCTGGTGTTTACATGCTGTTGCCTCTGGAACACAGTGTGCTCCTGGCCTTTTAACAGAGCTTCTCCGAATGAAAAAAGTTTCTTTTCTGCTCTAGGAGTGTGATCTTACATATATTGATAGGTTCAATTTGAGGTTTGATTATGAGGTGGTGGAAGATTTGATTTTCACTAACAAAATATGACCCAGAAATCACAACCTGCATCAACCTGCAGCTCGTTCTTTTTAATAGGATGAGCTCCTAGTTTACCTAGTTTTGATCACTGACAGCAGTTTCCAAGGAACTCAAGGGAGCAACAAAGGGAGGGACTAAAAGGGGCTGAGTTACACATTTAAAGACCCTATTTTTTGAGTGCTGGGGAAAATGACAGTATTTTGCAGTCATACTATGATATGACTTACACATACATGCTACACTTATTCCTGCCCTGTACACTTTGCTTATGTACGTGATGATGTTTCCAACAGCAGACTGCTCTACCTCAAAATACCCCCCTGAACTCCCTGTTTACTCCTCATTTACACTCTAAAAAATAAAGGTACTACAAAGGGTTTCTTGAGCAATGCCATAGAAGAACCACTTTTGGCTCCATAAAGAACCATTTTTGTAATATAGATGTGACAAATTAATTTGATTAAGAACCTTTGCATCAAGAGAAAGTTTGTCTGGCCTTATAAAGGTTCTTCACACTCATACATCTCGAACACAAACACAAAGTGGTTCTTCTATGGCATTAATTAAAGAACCATTCGTGGCACCGTTCATTTTAAGGCACATCCCTGCTCTACATATTTATTCCATTTTACTGTTAGTATAGTAACTTAGTCTGGACCTTAATTACCCAGCTTTCAGGCACACATTAAAAACATAATATTAATAGATTAACAGTATTTACTGTATTTATTGTCTTTGTACTTATTGTCTATGCAACCTGTCTCGTATTTTGTCTATTATCCCTGCACTATTGTGTCATGTCCTACCGATTCTGCACCTGAGACTTAACAGACCTAACAGCGATTGGTTGGATTGTACAACCCTGTATTAGTATAATGACAATAAAGTAGAACTGAATTGAATTACATTCCCATTCACATTTAAGGCATTTAGCAGAGTTCCTGGATAAGTGCCTCACCTTTTACGTAGAAAACATCCTTACCTAGTCTGTATTGACTAGAATCCAAAAGATACCTCTAAGCTTAGATACTACTAAACACAAAAGTCAGTATGGAGACCACAATACTTGACACTACACTATGCCTGAATATCAAACAAATCAAGTAAGACATAAGTACAACTATAAACAATCATAATGTACTCTTGGAAGTGTCAGTCCAGGGGATGTTCGTTCCACCTTTTCGGTGCCAGGACAGAAAGAACAGAAGTCTGTGCATCCTAAAGGATGGCGGGTCAAGCCGAGCCGTACTTGAAGTTCAAAGGGCTCTTGGTACAGATCAGCTTTTGACCACTGCTATTAAGTACGGAGGGGCTGGTCCATTCTTGGCTTTGCAGGCCAGAGTCAGGGACTTGAATCTGATGCAGGAAGCAGCTACACGAAGCCAGTGAAAAGAACACAGATGGATAACAATGCAAAACGTAGCGACATTGAAGACAAACTCCAGTTTGATATTCTAGGTCCCCTTTAAAACTGGAAACCAGTATCACTGTATCTCATCAATATCATGGTAGACCCAGGTAGATAATCTATGATCCGGCACAAGGTTACATTCTTGTTTTTTTTATCTCCAAAATCCTCTGAAATGCTGGCTGATACTAGTAGTTTGAGTAGGATCAGGTGGCCGACCAGCAGAGCTGAAACAGCCACGTATTAACGCAGAGCGCTGCCATCTCATAATCTGCACTGAGCAATGCCTGCCTGCCGTTTGTCTCCTAGTTAAAGGAATTCAAGGAGATAATAAGCAGAACAGCTGGGGCTCCATAGTCCTGGTTCATATGCTGGAAGGGTACAGAACATGACATCATGCTATACCACACAACACCACCAATATTAGACTATTCTCTTGTGAACGAGACAGCATATGCTGCCGAAGAGCATAAGACATGCCCTCAAGCCCCAGTTGGCTTATGTAAGTGTGTTAGGTTATACATTATGAGATTTCGTTTCTACAGTAGAGTGGAGGTCACAAATGACATATGGACGTTATGAGGTCATGGAGACTAATGCATTATGCATTATGTAGGGGTTGCTAATGCATTCCTGTTGATTACTTACTAAACACTCTGCAGCCTCTGTAGCTAATGAAACAGACACTACATGTCCCAGTGTTTGTGGACATCCCTTCTAATGAATGCATTTAGTTACTTTAGGTTGCAACCATTGCTGACACAAAGTGATGTGCAAGTGCCAATATACAGTTTGTCTAGGCTGTCTGTAAAGAAGTACTGTCAATAGATGAGGACTCTCAGGATCAGATAAATAACACAGACCTGTTGGAACCATGCTTAATGTGGTTAAAGAGGGTTATTAAGCCCCCCTGCATTGAGCTGTGGAGCAGTGGAACTGTGTTCTCTAGAATGATGGTTGGTGCTCCATCCAAAGCTTTTGGGATTAGATGGGGAGTTGAGGATGTGGTGGGGTAGTGACCATCCAACATCCTGACCTTACTGATGCTCTTACCGCTGAATGCAATTAAATCAAAGCAATGCTCCGAAATCTAGAAGAAAGCCTTCCCTGGACAGTAGACACAGTTACTCCAATAGAAGCAGCACTTTTTTATTATATAATATTATTTATATTTATGATATAATTTTACCAATTTGGTACTTCTTCATAGATCTCCAGCCAATGCCTCTGTTCAAACTGCCGCAGATGCAGCCGAAACACTCAAGAACAGCTTCGGGTCCCCAGCGCCACCACAATACCTAACAGATGCCTCCGTCAGCCAACATGGAGGGGAGAGAGCGCCATCTACCCAGGGAGAGCATGGCCAATTGTGCTCTCTCGGACTCAAGAGCACAATTACATAGCTTTGACTAATACTAATACACAGCTACTCTGGCTTTCATAACATGAAAAAAGTACACAACCATCAAAGTGGCCCGTGCAAACATCTGGACATCCTAAGCTTTTTAATGGCTTAATTTGTTTTGAGAAGGTTTCAGACCTTGATTATCAAATCAGGACTGATGCATGTCACCAATTGTAATTAGGAACTGCCAGCTGAATCCAATTTTCTCTAATTCTTCAAACATAGTGCTAACACTTAGCAACCATGGGCTCCTCTACACAACTGTATGAAGATCTGAAAATTAAGGTAATCAGTGACCAACAGGCAGGGGAAGGCTATAAGATGACAGCCAAGTGTTTTTAGCATTGGGTTTCTACAGTGCAGAATGGTTTTAAGAAATTGCCCTTCAGGGGAACTGTGGAAGTCAAGGTCAGATCTGGTAGACCAAAAAAACTCTTAAGATGGTTAAAATGCTAACCAAAATCCCCATATTGAATGAAGCTCGGCTGTAGAGCATAAGTAGAGCTTAGTTTGAATAAGTCATAAAAAAGATAGCATGTCACTAACCTCAGCAATTAAAGAATACCATAGAACATCTAGACAAGGCAGATGAGTTCTGTAGAGTGCTGTGGACCGGTGACGTGAAAATAGAACTGGCCACAATCAGCAAAGATATTTTGCCAGACAATAAATTTGCCATTGGAACTGCATTGTTTAAAAAGAACACCCTGCCAGGGGCTCAAGTGGACTGAGCTGCTGCCACTATAATCTGAAGATCCCTGGTTCTAATCCTGGGTCACACTGCCTGCCATTAGCAGCCAGAGCTGCTCAATTGGCCTTGCTCTCTCAGTATATCACCCCCAAATCACTCATGTTGGTCAGCACAGGCATCTGTTAGCCGTTGTATCAGAGCTGGGGAACTACATTTTCACCCCAGCCCAATGCCTACATAGCTATGCTGCATCAGTGGCAGTTCAAAAAGAGGTGGTGGTCGGAGTCAGAGAAGATGGGCTAGCTTTCATTTTGCAGCCAGAGCCTGAAAGAGCACAATTGGCTCAATTGTCCATGCTCTGTCAGCAAATCACTCATGATATTGGTCAGCACAGGCGTCTGTTAGCTGTTGTATCAGAGCTAGGGAACCACACTTTCCCCGAGCGCAGTGGCGGTGTGCAGAGAATGTGTCAGAGAAGATGGAAGGTGTTAGCTTTTAATGTTGGGGACACTGCTAGTAATAAGGCACGTATGCACCTACGTATAAGGCAGATGTTGGCTTCTTGTACGAATTTCCGTTCTACCTTAAATGGTGCTGCAGTAAAGAACATGTACTAGCTCCAGTCTGTAGCTGTAGCATCATGTAAGGCCTAGACTGCTATTTTTTTATTTGCTGTTGATGGGACATGTGCAGATTGAGTCGCTAAACATGAAACATGTTTAGGAGGCCAAAAAAGGAGAGCCCCCTGCCCACACTACTCACTTTTCTCACAACTGACGACTCTGCAGACTAGTGCCAACCAGCACAGACTCATCCAAACTGAGAATAATGGCTAAAATCAGGCTATAAGTCAGATACTGTAATCCCGGATTCAGAGAGAGAGTCTGTTCAATGTGATGCTTGCTTGACCATCTAAGAATCATCTTTGTGCTGAGATGCTCTTGGGAAAGCCAGCCCAAGCTGTTCAGTTCTGAGCGACAAGGAGATGAATTATGATTGTTTTGGTACATAAACCACACAGATGTCTTAAGTGGACCATAGGGAAAAATAAATTACAAGAGAAATGTGAGGCATGGATCCAAATCCAGTTAAGTATTCTATCTTGGAAAAGCTGTGCTTGGTTTGTGATTATTTTAATTTCCTTTTTAATATATTTTTTTTATATAATCTTTGATATATTACCCCTCACTCGCTTATCTAAAAAAGGTGACAGCCCTACATGGCTAATATTGTTTAGTGTGGTGCAATTTTGCTGAAATTCTCTAGTGCACTCTCATCATACACACAGATTTACAATTACAATAATTGCGCTGACAGAGAAACGGGTCGCCTGCTTCTTTCACAACTGAAGCCAGGACTGACGCAAGCAAGTTCTGAGTTGCAGCCACTTGTTAGAGGAGATACTGTCACTGTCTGTCATCCACAGGCTCAACACACATTGTGTGCTCCATGGCATCTGACACCAAGCATTTCCATCTGTACAAACGTACTTCCATTCAGACTCATTTAACCCTGCTAACCCTTAGAAATTGGCCGTTACTACCGTCCTCTTGCTGTAACCCTGAAAAAGAGGCCTTTGGAGCATTCTTAACATTAAAACCACCTGCCTAATATTTTGTAGAACCTCCATGTGCCACCAAAACTGCTCCGACCCATCAAAGCATGTACTCCACAAGACCTCTGAAGGTGTTGTGCTGTACACTCTTAAAAAATAAATGTGCTCTTAATGAGCAAAATCCATTGTTTGGCCCGGACCTTCTGACCTTTCAGTTTGGGCTAAACTAAAATAGCAGGTGTGAAGGGGCCTCGGATCACAGTGCGGACCACAAATTTAGCCTAAATTAAAAAGGCCTAAAAATTGGGTGCCTAGGGTTACCAAGGCCAGTCCTACGTTTGTTACTGTCCACATCTTCTAAGGGGGGCTTTCACAACTCTATTGTTTGGTCTGGACCTTCTGACCTCACAGTTTGGTTCAAACCAAAATAGCAGGTGTGAAGGCTGCCTCGGACCACAGTCCAGACCAAAGGACCACAGTTAGGTCTAACCAAAACATGATCAAACTGAGCCTTGATTGGATTTGTTTGCAAAGTAAAAACACAGTTTTGAATGATTCCGACTTTCAGATCCATTACAGGAAGTTGAAGCAGACTATTATCACTCATTAAACAACTGAAGAAGAAAAAGAACTGGAAAAGAAGTAAAATGACTGGCGGGAGCACCTGGGGATAGTCATATCTCTCGGCAATGAAATTATAATGTTGTGACGAACTCAGTAATTTGGCAAATTCAAACTAGTGTTGAACGTTGAGCTTGAACAATGTCAGAAGCGCGCTCCTCTAAAAACCAGTAGATGATTCAAAAACAGCCCTGCCCCAGCACAGGCATCTGTTAGCCGTTGTATCAGAGCTGGGGAACCACATTTTCACCCCAGCCCGATGCCTACATAGCTATGCTGCATCAGTGGCAGTTTAAAAAGAGGTGGTTGGAGTCAGAGAAGATGGGTTAACCTTCATTTTGGGTTTGAATCCTGGGTCATGCTTCCTGTCATCAGCAACCAGAGCCTGAGAGAGCACAATTGGCTCAATTGCCCATTCTCTATCAGCAAATCACCCACAAATCACTCATGATATTGGTCAGCACAGGCAATGTCAGAGGGGCGCCCCTCTAAAAACCAGTAGATGTGAAGAATAGGGAGATGCAGGCCACATAGGTGATGACGACGGGTCATAGGAATATCATGCAGTTCATCAGTTCTATAGTGTGCTCGCTAAACTGTAGTCTGGAACCAAAACTGACTAGGTTAAATGGACACAGTGTGACAAAAACATGAACCTCGGGCGGACCTTGGTTCTGACTTTCACATGTGAAAACAGCCCCAAGATTCAAAAACAGCCCTGCCCCTCATAGAGCTAGAATTCACTTGGTGCATCCCTCCTCAGCTTGACCGTGAGAAGAGAATGCACGCTGATTTGTTCTATCAAAGGATAAGAACACAGCATATGTTGCTTTTAATAGAGCCGAAGTCGCAGTAGCGAGAAAGCGCCTGGCGGGGGTAAACTATGGCTGGCACAGTGAGAAACGGAGTCAGCATACAAATTCCTGAGAGGCACAGATAACCCCACGCTCTGTGGTCAGAGGTTCTCATCTTAACTGCACATTCTTATTGCACTCTTGTTCTCCACACACACGCCAAGATGAAAACAAGATGCCAAACGCTGCGAGAGAGACATACTGCAAACACACAGAGGCTAAAACTTACTAAGGCTGACACTCTCACTTTATTAGTAATGGAGTAATCTGGTAATGATTCTGATTCCTAAAAACCCTGCATAAGTACATGCCTATGTACTTAACTGAACACTAACAGACCATGTTCAGCTGTTCAGCATGTGGAATTGGAGCTTTCTATGTTTTACCATGTTTTCTGTTACTGTATCAAAGATACATGATGCTGCCTTTATTATTGAGTGCACTGTGCGATCTTCTGGCCAAGCACACAAGCTGTGTCAGTGCTGTTTGGAGCAGTATGTGCTTATTATTGTTATTGGGTAATAATCAAATGCAACTCTCTCTTTGTCGCGCTCTCTGTATATATATATATATATATATATATATATATATATATATATATATATATATATATATAACAGGATACTCCAGAGCAGCCATGCATGAGTCTAACCCAGTAGACAGAGAAGTATAAAGGCCCGCAGCACTGGGCTGTGGAGCAAAGTCTGACCTCTCTGGAGTGCTGGAGCTTCAGCCAATACCTCTGGGAATTTTTAATGGAATCTTTGATCTATAACTAATCTTTCTGATTAGTGGCCAACTGCCATCAAACCCTCACTGCAAAAGCAGTGTCAAAAGTGTCTTGTTCCAACAATCTAGTGTAAGGCCTTTGCAGAAGTGTAGAGGCTGTTACTCCCTATTATTACCCCAAATTATTAGCCCTGATTTTTAACTTCATATTATAAAACATATAGATTACGTATAAACTACATGAAAATCATTTAGGAATTGAAGTGAGCAGATGGAGTGCTACGCAGATGAGGATATGGTGTAAAGTGTGGTGTGCAAAATGTGAAACAGTGATGTGTGCAACTTAATCTTGTGCAATCGGAGCAGGAGGTAATAAATACCTATATATAATAATGACTTATTTCTAATTTCCTTATTCTGCTGTCTGATGCTGATGAGTGGTAGCTTGTGATGATTGTTGTGAACATTAAAAAGGCTTTGTTAGACTGTAGTCTTTGCATACATATAATTTATATGCAAGAACAACATCAAGAAATCATGTTATTAACAGACACGACTGGATAAACTGGACGTTTTCTTGTGTTGGCTACTTTCCAAAAACATTTGAAAGCATGCTGTGGTAAAATACAAATGCATATAAATGGGTCTGTTTGTCAGACTTGTTTCCTGAGCCTGGTAGGAAAATGTAATATCTGCACCTTCAGTTTATCATTGCTTATTCATGGAGAAGACCATTTTAATTGAGGTTAATGAAGTAATCATGACAAGTACATATATATAAAGAACCATGGATAAACAATGTGCAATGCTGCGTCGGCCATACCGTGTTATTTATTACCACAGCATATGCAAATTAATGATCATCCCACCCCCCCTGGGTAAAAGGACTCCACGAGGAGCTTTGTGCAATGTAGCTCTGGGAGTTTCATGGAGCTGTCCATGGTACTGCTCTTTAGGGTACATGCACAAAGAGTGGGTGGGTCTGAGTGGGTGCTTACAAGGACCATTCTATCAAAATATGTTTGTAAGAAATGTGGTGTTGTGAGTGTATGCTGAGAAAAGTAACAGGGTTTAAATGTAGCCAATAGCTAACGTTACGTTATACAGACTATAATGACAGCGGGGAATGAGGGTAGTGATAACAGTAATGAGGAGAAATTAGCATGCAACTTATGCCCTTGTTTAAACAGTAGAAGAACCATGTTTGGTTCCATAAAGAACCATTTTTGTAAAAGTGCAGTGAGGGTCAAGCCCATTTAAACATTTCTGAGGTTCTTCAAATGCAACAATAGATCTTAAATGGACCAATAATGGCTGCTCTATGGCATCTCTCGCAGAACCCTTAGTAGAACCTCCATCCAATCCAAAGAGTGTATCACTCTCAGCACTCCTTATACATCTATTAACATATCCATCCAACATATCTATCTATCAATCTATTTATATATATATATATATATATATATATATATATATATATATATATATATATATATATATATAGTTTGTCCTGTTTGTTTTGTTGGAGTAATTGTCTCCACTGTCCAGGGAAGAAGGCTTGATACCAAATTCCAGAGCACTGCTGTGAGGATTTGCTTGCATTCAGCAACTAGAGCATTAGAGTGAGGTCAGGATGTTCATCACCCCACCTCATCCCCAGCATCCCCAAAAACACTGTATTGAGCACCGTCATTCCAGAGAGCACAGTTCTCCACGGCTTTAAACCCATCTAGACAATGTCTGGAATTATAGGGCTGGTGCCAATAATGGTGCCATGTTTACCTTCTCCCGAGTGTCCTATTCTTTTGGCAGTACTTTTCCTCTACAGGGACTAGACAAGCTCCGTGATTACATTTGTACATCTGTGTCAGCAATGGGAGCAACTTACAGCAGCTGAATGCATTCATTAGAAGGGGTGTCCAGAAACATCTGGACATACAGCGTGCACTGGAGGTAAGAAATTAAAGCCTTAGCACAAAAGAACGGTCAGATGTATTTGAAAAGCCCTCCATTACAATCTAATCACTGAGGCTGAGAGCAGACTGAAGAAATCCACAGTTCGTTTTTGAATCCAATTACTGCGACACTTCAGATTAAAGAGAAAAGAGAACAAACACCTTCCTCTGTTCCTTGCCAAGAAGAACCAAACAGCTTCAACAGCAAACGTGTGTGTTTTATTAGGCGAACGATCGTGACCTAATTAACTCTCTTTGTTTAATAAAACTCCACCCGGTTCCGTTTACACATGCATCTTCCCCCGGTCTGTTTTTACACCGCTGACTGATCACAGTTTTAATTAGCTGAGGACCCTGCTGCAGGGGAGACTTGTAAATCCATATTGATATTTGCAGACTGTGTGGTGAGGGCTACATCTTCATATCTACCCCTGACTGAGGAGCAGGAGGGTTGGAGCCACAAATAACAAATTTGCAGCTCCTTGTTTACACGCCCCCCGAGGCGCTTCTCTAGCTGTTTTTTATTTTTTATTTGAAGTAGGGAATAAACTTCCAAACAAATCAGCGCTTTAATGGCATTAATTGTTGCGTTTGTGAAATACGTTTAATCCAGGTGAGTCAAGGTTATAAGACACTCCTCTGACGATACATGAGAAAGTGAAATATTTAATCCCTGGATTAGCCCTGGTTCAACAAACGCCTGCTGTACAGAAAATACATCAAAATAAATGCATCCATAATTCAAGAGTTACAGTTCTCACGCAGACTTTTCCCAGCCTCTCCAGTGATAACATGGAATAAATGTATGCCATAATGTCTGAGATCACAAATCAGTGAAGCTTTTCATTCACGTGTGCCAGCAAAACAGTCGCGGCACAGTTAAAACTAGCAGGGATTCTCCAATATGCAAATTGCAGGCAGACGTCAGCACTTTATAGCCTTCTACAGCTGTCAGTTTCATCTTTGCTGATTCCAATGCATTCAAAAATGCATAAAATGCAGAAATTGGGACCCTTCTACCTGAATTATCATAACACAGAACTGTTTTTAACTGTATCTAACATAGGTTTTTTTACTGATCTGAAGAACCCTTTAACCAGGCATTTCAAATGGTTCTTTGCTTGGTTAAAGAGTTCTTCAGATCGGTAGAAAAACTTTGTTAGTTATAGTATTGGTGTAAACCTCTGAGTTATCATGTTTGCAGATAGAAATATTACCTTTACTGAAGGACCCTTTTTAAAAACTATTTTAACATTTTAATCAGACTGTTTAACAGAATATATATATATATTAAATCTGTTTAACTTTACCACTGAAGCTAAGAAAGACCATCAAAGCATAAATAGCTTAATTACATAATTGTCTCCAAACTGGTTGTTTAGAATGATCATAGTCATACTGTGATTTATGAATTTCCTCTTTATGCCACTTCACGTGTCGCTTCACATTATCTGCAATTATGGTTGTAAAGCTACTTCAGTGTGTGTGTTTGTGGTCTAAACTTAGAAATGGCACCTCAGTGATCCTGGTTCTGTTTTATGTTTTTCACTTCAACAAAGAAAATATAAAAAACTCCTGGCCGAATGAAATAAAGGTGCATCAAATAATTCTTTGAGTGATGCCATTGAATCACCACTTTCAATTCTTACGAATCATTTGCAATAGAGATGTGTAACTGTAAAGAACCTTAACATTAAGTGAAGGTTCATTAGACCATTAACCCCTTAATCCCTAGGTTATTAATCCAGAAGTGAAAGCTACTGTATAGCTGTTTCACTTACCAATTTGTATGGAGTCCCACAGGGTTCTATTTTAGGGCCTACAAAACTGATGTAAATTATGACAGTAATGAAGTGTGGACTCAACAACAGAGTTTGAAGGGTTTAAGGGGTTAAAATGTTCTTCACACTCAAACATCTCTATAGCAAACATGGTTCCTAATGGAAGCTAAAGTGTTTCTCCTATGGCATTGCTCAAAGAACCATTTGAAGCAAACTGCTCAGCACCATGTTCAATAAATCCATGATAGTGATAGTAAGCATAACGCTGGATATAAAAAAAACATCCTGGTTATATTTTATGTTTTTTTTCTCTACCAACAAAGACTATAAATGACTGTGATAATGTGACAACTGGCTGCAAATATAGGTGAATCAAATGGTTCTTTAGGTAATGCCATAGAATAACCACCTTTAATTCTATATGAATAATGTGTAATAGAGATGTGTGACTGTAAAAGTCATTAACATTAAATAAAGGTTCATTAGACCTTAAACTCCTTAAACCCAAGATTAATGATTTAGCTAATAATCCTGAAGGGAAAGCTACAGAATAGATGTTCAGCTTGCCAGATTTTGTGGCGCCCCACAGGGCTCTATTTTAGGACCTATGCAACTGATGTAAATTATGACAGTAATGAAGTGTTTAAGGGGTTAAAACTCACAGATCTATATAGCAAACATGGTTCATTATGGAAGCTAAAGTGTTTCTTCTATGTTATCATTCAAAGAATCATGTGAAGCATCTTTATTTTTAAGAGTGTCGAGTGGCATTCTGCAGGTGCTCACAACACCTCCTATAGCAGATCCTCTTCAAGAAGTGCTCCCACAGTCTGAGCTTTTTTTATGTTGGCTTTAATGAAGCACAGAAAATGGTTGTTTTCACAAATGTTCACACTAGAGAGAGTGAGCAACGGTCTCCAGACAAAAAGGTCGGATGATCTTTTACCAGAAACCCTCACCTAATATTACTGTTACTCTAATGGGGTTCCTATAGAAACTGTACAGGAGAATCACCTTTATTTGACTCCAGACAGCCTTTCTCCCCCTCTCTCTCTCCCTCTCTCTCTCTCTCGCTCTCTCTGTGATGGACGTGTGTGTGTGAGGATGTGAGTTTCTCTCAGTGTGTGTGACAGCCCACTCTCCAGCACTGAAGAGACTGAGGCAAACTTCCCCAAGCTGTCAGAGATTTCCCAGCATCTCTCAACCAAACACACACACACACACACACACACTTTTGTCTTCCCCACATGCACACAAATTTGAACTCTCTCTCTCTAACACCTACACATAAAATCTCTCTCTCTCTCTCTCTCTCTCTCTCTCTCTCTCTCTCTCAATCTCTTATAGATACACACATTATTGCTGCTCTGTCTCTATTTCCATCTCTCTTTTTCTTAAGTCTGTTGTTGTGATAGTGTTTTATATCATGTACATATTTGACCTCTGTTTGAATAGAGGATTAAATCGTTTTAGAAATAGAAAATAGTTTATAGAATTATAATTTTACTGAAGTAAAATATTTTGCTCAACATTTTTGGGTTTAGACATGCTTGATCAAGAAATCTGACTTTGTTTGACTTGAATGAAAGTAGAATGGAAAACTTAGACCCAATGCTACTTAAAAACCACGCCTGCTGCATCTGCAAAGCAACCAGCATTGTGGATGACTCCACCCACCCTTCACACAGACTGTTCTCCCTCCTGCCATCAGGAAGAAGGTACCGCAGCATCCGGTCCAACACGACCAGACTCTGCAATAGCTTCTTCCCCCAAGCCATCAGACTTCTCAACACCACTCAACTTCTTGTCTTTTCTGTTACATACACTCTCTCTCTCTCTCTCTCTCTCTCTCTCTCTCTCTCCAACCATTTACACCAGATAAAATGGGAAGCATTTTTGCACAAATCATTTTGCACAAATAACTTTACTACTTCACTGGACTCAATATTTATTACACACTGCATAATTTGCACACTACCGCTAATTATTTATTACTCTTTGTCTGTACTGTGTTGTGTTGTCTGTCCGCACTTGTATTGTGTTGCACTTGTGTTTTGTATGCACTGTCTATGTTGCACCATGGTCCTGGAGGAATGTTGTTTCGTTTCACTGTGTTCTCTGTATGTAGTTGAAATGACAATAAAACCCACTTGACTTGACTTGACTATGTTTAACTTGCTTTGTGCGAAAGCACCTTGGAAAACTGCACGCCGAAGCGACTTGCAACACGGCACTGTGGAAAATAGTTACCGGAGTTAATGCTAGCATATTAGTTAGCTAAAGCTAGACAGAAGGATGGGTGACTATTACTTAGCATAAGGAAAGAAAAAAATATGTAGTTCATTTTAAGAAATCCATCATTGTCACAATGTACACTTTTAATCTCACTGTAATCAACGTTTTTTATCCTTTCACCTAAAATCCCTTCAATTGGCAACTAGACACCACTTACCTGCTGGTACAGTCTTTCAGTAGTCTTTTAGGACATTTCAGCCATGAAGCAAAGCCCAAGTAAAACCCAAGTAAAAGGAGCCAATTCCTAAACCTCAAAATTGTTACACAACAGTCTTGACTCACTGTATTTATAACCCTAAATCTTTATTCACCCAGCCCACTAAAAGGTATTGGAGGCAAAATGCCACAACTACTTCAGGAGAACATGGAAGCAAGGCTGTAAATGCTAACTTGAGCACTGGAGAACGGAGAATGGTTGATCATCCATTCCCATTGGGAAGAGGGAGAATGGCTGACTGGAACCTGCAAGCTAATGCTTTAGTTAGCTACCCATACACCACATGTCAACTGTATGTATATTTTATATGGGAAAAACAGCGTGTTTCATTCTGAGGCAATATAACAGGGTTGTAAACAGGGTTTTAAAAACCTCACCTGAGCATTTTTCCGTCCAATCAAACAACAAATATTCTACAAATGCATCCTATGGCATCTTTAATCAGAATTAACTGTGTAAGCAGTCATACAGCTCATAATATGCTTGTTAGGCCATGAAGGAACAGCTTTAACACCGATTACCATAACACAATTGTTCTTCCTGTGCGACGGTGCATCGAGTGTGGATCCATTCACAAATTATTGATCCAGTTTTTACTCCAAAGTGACGCCGGCATTTTAATAACTTGAGGGACATCCCTCTGAAAATCTGTGAACTAAATAACATATACGTCAGAACGGAGAGGCGAAGACCTAAGCCTTCGTCGTGGGAGCGCCTTGTTTCTTTTTTACACTTCTGTTAATCAAGAGCCTCCCACAGAGGCTGAAAAAGTATAGCAGGTCGATGGCGTTTTAAGACACAGCCAATAAGCATGCACCACAAAGAGCAGCACAGATAAAATGAGGGGGGAAAGTCAATAGGACTGTAAATACATCCAGCTGCACTTACTTATATTGCTTATCCTATGGGCCATTATTGGTCGGGGCTTTCTCCACAGATCAAACCGTCAGGCATTTTCAAGACTGGAGGGGAAGAGAAGAAAAACACTGTGGTGAAAATCTACACTGTGAAGAAACCACAAAAAAAGAAAAAGGGAGAGAGGGAGGTAAGAGGTGAGAGAGAGGAAGATCGAGAGAGAGAGACAGACAGAGAGCTCGAACAAGGTTGAACCAAGTCATGAACGCAGCCCAGGAGCTGTGTGGCGAGAGAGAGAGAGAGACAGACAGAGAGACAGGGGAAAAGAACAAGCGAGAGAGAAAAGCCATTGATTTTCCACAGAAGTGCCAGTTCATCATTCTGAGAGACACTTGCGATCGATTCTTCCCTTTCGTTTGTTTGTGATTTTGTTAGTTCAAAGCCGGTCGCTATGATAAATCCCTCTTCACGCCACACGTCTCCGAGATGAGGAATGACCAGATCAAAGGATAAGCGAAGACGACCTCATTTTCAAAGGATTTTTATTTGGACTCAGTCGATGTTTAGCCTCGGGCTGACTTAAATGGAAAAGTCGCACTCTTTTTTAACACCGCGCCAACAGAAAGCGCATAACGCCCGGCCCAGCGTGACTATGCACGGCTCGTCCTCGCCATGAAGATCAATTTGAGTGGGAGGAGGGACATCGGCTTTCTTCCTCTTCTTCCACAAACCCAAACCGGAACATCTACCTGTTCTGGAAAGGGAAAGGAAGAAAAAAAAGTAAAGGTAAAATCACTCCTGGGTGAAAAAGCAAAGGCTTTCAACGGCTACTTTCATCTCAGCCCTCCCTTTAATCATTTCCCGGCATCCTTTGAGGCTGGTGAAGAGTCAGAGAGGGGACCACGCTCTGGAAACCTCAGTCTTTTCTTGCCGAATGAGAGAGAGAAAGAGAGAGAGAGAGAGAGAGAGACGAGCTCGTGACCTCGGCCCACCTCTTCTTCTTCAGCAGCTAAAATAAAAAAGCCTCCAGTCATCTCGTGTTGAAACTAATGCAGCTTCAGAAGCACATGCCCTGTTCGGGGCGGGTAGAGGAGAGCGCTGGCGGCTGATTGTTGCCGCTAATCTCCCTTTGGTTATCTGTCTGAGCGCAACATGCCTGCTGCTCTGTGATTAGTGCGCGCTCGCAGGAATCAAACTATACACTGATTTCTGAACTGTAGGTGAACAATGCGTGGAAAGCGTTCACACAGAACCGCGCCGAAGATAGCTGGGTTGGACATGAATCATGCGCTTTGGCATTGTGTTCTGAAAAGCGGCGTCAGGAGGTTAGAGCTGGTACAGCGAGTACATATTCGTTGAAACGCTTCGGTTTGGGGAATGCACACACACAATGCAGCAGCGTTTAAAACACTAAAAAAAAACAGTACACTGATTAAAACTAAAACTATAGAGCTTTAATCGACTGGGCAGGTTTTCAGAGGTGGCTTTTTCATGGGAGGGTTTGGTGACTATCAAATGTACACACTTTGCAGCACAACCCCAAGTGTAGCCGCTATGCCAGATTACCAGTTTGGTAAATGACCGTAAATTGAAAGCTGGGGCCTCCATGGGTAACCATTTGTGACCTTCTGGTAGGCACTGACCACTGCATTCCGAAAACACCCTACAAGACCTGCCTGATGTTTTGGAGATGTTCTGACCCAGCCGTCTAGCCAACACACTTTGGCTCTAGTTGAAGTGTCTTGCTGGACAATTTTTTAAGAATTGACTGTTCACTCACTGCCTAGTATGTAGATCCCACACCTTCACAGGTGCCAGTTTAACCAGATAATAAAATATACAGCCAGTATTAATGTTATGGCTTATATATGTATACAAGGTATATGTAATTATACTGTATACACAATTTTACAAACCCCACTGCAAATTAATAGCAAAATGTACAAACTGTGATACATAAGGTGATACATAGCCAGACACCAGCTTCTGGCAGCCTTCCTGAGGGATCTTAGCCCATTTCTCATGGGCAAAGACCTAGAGTTCATTTAATATTCATAGGTTTGTTCACTGCAACTGCCTTCTTCAAATCCCACCACAGACTCTCTATGGGATTTATGTCAGATGGTTGTGACGATCACTGCAGAATCTTCCTGGGCTTCTTCTGAAATCAATCCTTGGTGGACTTTGAGGAATGCTTAGGATCACTGTCCTGTTGGAAGGTCCAATGATGCCCAAGCTTCAGCTTCCTCACAAAAGGTATGGTGTTTTCTTTTAGGATTTCCTGATACTATATTGAATCCATCATGCCTTCAACACACTGCAGGTTTCAAGTGTCAGAGGAAGCAAAGCAGCTCCAGAGCATCACCGAACCATCACCATCACCATGCTTCACTGTAGGCAGTGTTCTTTTTTCAGCGTATGATTCGATTCCTACTCCTCCAGACATGATCTATAGGCCCAGTTTTGTTTCATCGCTCGCAGAACAGAATCCCAAAACATCTGTGGCTTTTTTGTCTGGTTTTGAGCAGATTGGAGCCGACATTTCTTGCATTTGAGGGTCAGTAGAGGTGCACAACCACGGAGACATTCAGCGTTTAGTATGTGAAAACTGAAACCTCCGTGCCTGCTGCCACTAAATTTTGCGGCAGGTCTTTTGCAGTCACTTGTGGGCTTTTGACCACCTGCCTAGCATCCTCTTTCTGCCACATTGAAATAGTGTAGCCAGTGTTCCTTCAACTTTGGACTTTGAACTATTCCTTTAGCTGTATCTCTAAGAGCATTCAGGGGCCTTTTCCTTTTTTGTGAAGGCAATGATTTCTTTTCTGAACTATTTTGACAACTCTCTTGACTTATCGCCATATTTCTAACCTGCAATCAAACATCACAGTCAATAAACCCCAAGTCAGTCCAAGTATTTGATGTGCTATCTCAAGCACACATGATGAAACTAATGAAGGCCTTCATTTGCCACCTGGTTTGCATATGTGTGCTCTTATGAGGGATTCTATTCAGGGGGTTGAATAGTTCATTAAAAGTGTGTGTTAGGGCCCCGGATGATCCAGCAGAGGATCGCTGGTTCGAATCCCGATCACGCTGCTGGCCATCGGGAGCTGGGGCTCCGAGAGAGCGCAATTGGCCTTGCTTTCTCTAGGGTGGGTAGATGGCGCTCTCCCCCACATTACACTAGTGTGTCATCTGCTAGGCGGTGCACCAAAGCCGGGTGTATGCCGCTTACCTTTATTTGTGTTGGTTGACTGGTCATGTTGCATGGGGGGGGGGGCACACCAATTAAGCAATCTTGCTTAATTGGTTCAGTGCAATTGGCGGAACGTTTGTTCATTTTGATGAGTAACCTAATTTGCAGTGGGGGCTGAATAATTGGTTGCAACTGTAAGGCCCACTCATACTACAGTTCTTAGAAGTGCTTCACTCAGAGCAACAGTTATCTACTGTCGGAAGCCACAACGCAGTCCTCCGGCGTAGTTAACCATTGCTCTGAATGCTTTTTGAATGTGGCACAATAGAGCCAGCCAATCACAACAGACAGTATTTATTTTTTATAGGTCTTAAAGGAGCAGTAACCGCCTGTTTAATTCTGAGGGATAAAGAGAGGCTGGGAAATGGTTGTGTTAAAATGAATGACGACCAGTTTCGGAACATAAAGCTGCACAAACGTTGTAAGTGGACCTCAAGGAAAATATAAAATACAAAAAAATGTAGGAAATGCGCCCTTTAAGGGGATATTTTCACTGGATAATGTGGCTGGGAAAGTTAACACCGACCCGTCATGTTAACCTTAGGAGTAATTTACATCCTCACAAGCAGGGTCTTCTTCTGCCCAGCCTGGGGCTAATCCGCACAGACCGGAGCCTCACATCGTTGGCCTGCAGGGCTTCATCCGACAAGCAACACTCAACAGAGCTTGCCTGCATCCAATAACCAACACTTGCCTTTGCCTTCCTTTGCCTCTCCCCAGGTCTTTAAAACACTATTAATGCCTAATGGGCTTCCTCATTAGCTGCCCTCCCAAACATGCTCTGGCCATTATGAGCCCCATTTGCTGTTGGGTCTCACGCCTGCATACGCAGTGTGTGTCGTCTGTCTATTTCCTATTTACCCTGCATGGAGTCAAATGCTAATGCAAGCAACAAATCCCAACCTAGACGAATGTCTGTGTTTCTTCCCCTTCAAGCAGGGCTGTTTTGCCAGAACTGAATGTTTTTTTTTCTCCTTACTGAAGACATGCAAGGAAGCCTTAGGTACGGATAAGCATGATGTTTCACAGTCTGCGAGTTAGCCCACTAAAGCATTTTACATCATCCCACTGTGTAGTACACTTAAAACACATGAAATGTGTATGAGAACAAGTAGCACATAGAAGCAAAGGATGAATGGGATGGCACACTGAACACACTGTTCCAAGACAAAGCTGTCGTAAACAGGCATAGAAGGTCTTATCTGAGAAAAAACCTATTTGATGTGCTTTGAATAATTTAAAACAGTTGGCTGCCGCAGCGTCCACTGAAATGTCCAGATGCCGATGCAGCAGACAGTATTTTATACGTGTACAATGACCGAAACAAGCCTGTTCACTGATTTCAGGTTCTTTTTCTACGCTGTAGTTGCTCAGATGACAAAATGACAAAAAGCCATACTATAACAGTCCCAAGGGAAGGTCAGTGATGAACCCTGAACTCACTGTCATGTTCATAAGGCCAGTTTGAGACGACCTTTGCTCTGTGACAAGCTTTTTTCAGGCTTTTTTCAGGCGTTTTTCAGTCTTGGCACCGAAGTGGTGGAACGAACTTTCCCTGGGTGTCCGAACGGCAGAGTCGTTCGCTGTCTTCAAACACAGACCCACCTTTTCCGAGAGTACTTGGGCGAAGTGTAGAGTATTGTGATATCCATACTGACTTGTGTTTAGTATCTAAGCTCAGAGGTATCTTTGGATTTTAGTATATACAAACTAGCTGAAGTTGTTCACAGTTGTTGTCACATTGTGTATTATCATGCTGGAAGTAGTCGTTAGAAGATGGATCAGAAACAATACTCAGACAGAATGTGGCATTCAAGCAATCATTGATTGGTATTAACGGTAAAAGTATACCAAGAAAACATTCTCAACACCTTTACACCACCTCCACCAGCCTGGACTGTGCACACAATGCAGGTTAGGTTCATAGATTTATGCTGTTGGTGTCAAATTCTGACCCTGCCATCTGTGTGTTTCATCAGACCTAGGCTAGGTTTCCCCAGTCTTCAACTGGAGCCAATGCAGCCTCAGCTTTCTGTTCTTGTCTGACAGACATGGAACCTGAGATGGTCTTCTGCTGCTATTGCCCATTGGCCTCGAGAATCGCCTCAATGAACTGTGCACTGTGCCTTCAGCTCTGTCCTGTGTGGTCACTCTTCCTATTGAGAACTGCTGCTAACTGGATGTATTTTCTTTATTACACCATTCTGAGTAAACTCTAGAGACGGATGTGCTACAAATCCCAGTAGATCAGCAGTTCTAGAACTACTCAAACCTGATGGTTTTTCTGGAGTGCTGTGGTCAGTACCTACCAAAACCGATGAAAAGGCAACAGGGTCATGGCCACCTAAGGCTTATTAATGCGTTCCACGGATGCCCCACCCCACAACTTACAGGATATAAAGAGTCTGCTGCTAACATCTTGGTGCCAGATACCACCGGACGCCTTCAGAGGTCTTGTAAAGTCAATGCCTCAACAGGTGAGATCTGTTGTGGTGGCACAAGGCTGACCTACTCAATCTTAGGCAGGTGGTATTAATGTTATGGCTCATTGGGGCATACAGTAATGCATTCATCGTTGCTAGAGAGGAGGTGGTTGGTAACAACAGTGTGTACTTTTGTCTATAAGGAATAAACACAAAAGGATTGATTAGCCATTGCGCTTAAGATATGGCCAGAAGTCACCGGCTTACATCGGCTTATGGGCACGTTAGGCCTGATGAAGTTTATACACACACACACACACACACTAACACACACGGTTTAGACTACATCTTACATAGAAATAACCTTGCGCTAAGGATGACAGCAGCTGAAGCTGCTCACACACAGACTGGCTAGCGCTGGTCAATTGCTCTGAGCCATTTAATGACCTTTCTCATAAGCCTCCTTCCCAGAGAAAATAGCAGGCAATTAACATAGTGAGTGGATTACAAGATTGCAATGACTGCTGGATTAATGTGTTCACTTATTCTTAACATCTCCCAGCCCCTCTGAATGGAGCTGTCTTCAGCCTGCAGTCTTCTCTTCGCCAGCTGAAGTGAATGCAGTGGAAAACTGCTGGGTGGTAAAATTGCTAATCATAAAGCTAACTATTAGAGCAGATGAGCCTCTTCCTGGAAGAGCTGTGATTTGGGAGGAGTGAGGATCAATCTCTAATTGACAAACACAATGAATGTGAAAGGGGGTCTATGGTTAACATCCCCTCTCGCTGCAGCTATTTCTCAAATAAAACAGACAGACTCTCTCTTACTATCACCTCTACACACTAGTGGTGCACAATCCGATGGTACACTACATGTCCAAATGTTTGTGGACACCCTGTGGTGAAGTACTGCCAATAGAATAGGACTCTCTGGAGAAGATAAACAACACAAACCTATTGGCACCATGCCTAATGCCATGCTTGGGCTCGAGGGGTATTAAGCCCATCAGCATTGAGCTATGGAGCAGGGGAAGGTGGGTGAGGTGGGGTGAGGTGGGGTGGTGATCATCCAAACATCCTGACTGCTGAATGCAATCAAATCTAATATAAAGCCTTCTTCTTAAAGCCCTGGAAAGTAGAGACAGTTACTCCAACAAAAGCAGGATAAACTCTTTTTTACCCTTGATTTTAAGAAACCATGAATGATCAATTGTCCCAATACTTTTGTCCATATAGATGTTAATATTACTGGGATATCAAAGTACACTGTTCTCAGTATGCAGTGGGTACATCATACCTTACAGGGAACAAATGCTGTCACTAGTGTTGTACCATCAGGGATATGTTTTTAGTACCTTTAGTTAACAAACATAATTGTACCATATTCCATATTTTTTAAATATTATTTAAATTATGGTACTATTTTACTGATTGTTTAATTTTATGTCATGTAAGAAACAAAATGATATATAATTTCATAATGCGCTGGCCTTTTATAAAAGCAACAAGCATTTAGTGCCTAAAACTGTGATTAGAATTAATTTAAGCAACCAAACATCTTGTATTACCTTAAACACTAAATTTATGGTACAGACTATTTTACAGATTGTTTAATTTTACTCTGTTCATTCTTTAATAATTCATTGTTTTCATTTTTTAAGTCACTTTTTAGAATGTTGCTCTAAGGTCTTGCTGTTTGTTTCTTTCTTCCATTGTTGACAAACTGAAAATGGTAATAAACATGGATATGCTGGGTCCATGGATTCATGCATGCTGCTTCCAGTTTTCAACTGTCCAGTGTTGGTGAATCTGTGCCCACTGCAGCCTCAGCTTTCTGTTCTAGGCTGTGAAGAAGTGAATCCCAACTCAGTCCTCTGCTGTTGGACGATATGTACATTCTGAGATGCTTTTCTGCTGGACACAATTCTACAGAGGGGCTATCGTATGAGTTACATTAGCCTTTCTGTCAGCTCCAACCAGTCTGGCCATTCTCCAGTGACCTCTCTCATCAACCTCAGATACAGCGGTGGGCAATATTACAATCTCATATTACTTTAATAAAAAAATGATTTATGAGGATAAATATCCATCACAAAGTGCAAAATTAGCCCTGTTTACTTTGATGATGTGAAACAAGTTTTAATAAGACTTTCTGATCTGAGGCTTTAAAATCCTAAAGTATCATGACTGACTATACTTACACCCTCTCACAGCATTTCACACACACACACACACACACACTTAGACCCACCATACACTTACCTAGACACACCATACACACTTCCTCTTGGGTATGTGGGTGGTGTCCTCAATCAGTCATGACACCAGTGTTGGGTCAGCAGAGGGGAAGGAGTCAGACTGAAGGGTTCCGGCTGGCAGTTAGCCTCTGCCTCGTCCTCTGGGATGTGCTGGCGTTTTATGCTCTCGCCCGTGTCTCACATCTCTCCACCTGTCATCAGCTTTTTGACATTGCTCAGTTATGCCCTGCTCTAAGGTCTTCATAAAATGAGTGCAGGAGATTGGCTCTGATTAACTACAGCAGTGATAAGAAAGAGTTGTGGTGGCATTGTCTGGCACTGCAAATGCGATCGGAAGGTAGTTATCAGTGAAAGTTTATGTCATGTAAGAAAGAAAATGATACATTATTTCATAATGCGCTGGCCTTTTATAAAAGTAATAAGCATTTAGTGCCTAAAACTGTGAGTATAATTCATTTAAGCAACCAAACATATTGTATTACCTTAATACAAGGAATTACAGTATCATTAAGTCAGTTAGCTTAAGCTAGCTACATTAACCTATTAGTTGTAGTGCAAGGCTAAAAAGTGATACCGTTGTATTATAATTATTATGAGACGCTGCACACTTCCTGGTCCTGGTTTAGCAACACAGCAAATGGAAAAAGAAACCGTAACCAATCAACAGTGGCGCAGCTTTAGTAATCATTTGGCCCTGCAGTGGAAAAGAGGCCTAGGAGTCCGCCTATCACACAATACTACCAGCGATGGGAGGGTGAAGTCTAGCGGGTGCTTCCTCTCAGAGACCCGAATAGGCCTTTCCAACAAACACTCGTCATCACATTCAGCTCTGAATAGAAACGGTAACAAACTTCCGCCTGTTCTGCACTGTTTAACTGAGTGCTCACTTTTTTTTTAGCCTCCTTTAAAAATCTGGGCTTCAGTACAAACAAAAGGAGGGCAGTAAACTGGAATTAAAAATCCATTGTGGTGGATATTGGCTATACAGATGTTCATAGGCCTGAAGGAATGGTATGAAGATGAGGAATGATATGGTGAGGCCCACTAGGTAGATGTGGAAAAGAAAGGGGGCCCTGTTTCCTGACCAAATGTGAAAACTGTACATGAATCGAACGAACATAAGATGCTGTTTAGATTGGACATACCTTTGGGTGTACATTACATAGATTTAAACGTGGTCCAGATGTGTCTGTGGATGTTTGTAATGGTGGGGGCTAATGAGTGTTCCTTATGGATGAAATGCAAAAAACATTCTGCATATGGGAACAATCCAACAGTATATGACGTGTAGTAGGGTATAAAAACTCAAGGCATTCCTATGTAGAGGAGAGAGAGATCGACTCTCTCCACACTGTACTTTTGATTGGAATAAAATATTTCATTGTTGCAACTAAAAGACTGTGGTTACAGAGTATTCTTTTCAAATAAGAAGTCCTCCTCCAGAGAAATACGAACCGAGACGACACCATCACTTCCAAACAGTCTGTGTAAACATTTGCAACATTAGCGACTCACAAACATGAGTATATCTGTCCCACTGTTCAGCCCTGCCTTCACTCCAGTTCAGTTTAACTCTTGTTTTATTGGCTGTCTCCTTAAAAATGACACATGATGAGCAGAGTTGAACAGAGTTTCAGCTGGAATTGAACATTTTTAAATTTGACAGAGTGTAAACTCTGGTAAGTGTATTTGGTGAATTTTTGGTGATTTTAGGAATTTGTAGAAGCCTCAGCTGTTGTTTGTTTACAAGACAAACCGTTTAATGCTACTTTCTATGCTTCCGCATTAATAAACAGTCACAATTTTTTAAACTGCCATTAATCCCATAAACCCTAGGTAAATGATTCTGTTATTAATAATAAAGCAAAAGCTATTGAATTTCTCTTTAGATCACCACATTTTGTGGAGTCCCACAGGGTTCGGTTCTAGGGCCTATGAAACTGCAGTAAATTATTAAGGTAATGAAGTGTGGGCTCACGTACAGAGTTTAAAGGGTTTTAAAGGGTTTAACTGCCCTGTTTGTTACATCAGCTAACAGACTCCTGCATTAATTAGCATCACACTGAGTTGTGAGGGGAGAGGAAGGGCCATCCTACCCACCCATAAAGAACAAGGCCAAATATGCACTGCCGGATTTGTGTATTTAATAGTTCTAAATCCTACCACAAAAACAAACGAAGGAAATGAATCATGGAGAAATTTGAGACCACATGCCAAACTGAACAGACTATTGCTACACAAAAAACCCACATTTCTGACGTAAATACCATTGCAGTATTATGTCAGCTGGACCTTCTTTCACTCCGTATGTGGGTGTCTGCGTGTAATCGCATTTAAAACCCTCCCCATACCCTAAACATAAATGCGCAGGTATCTGCGAGTCAGCCATCTCGATCAGGCTCACTCATATCCCCCTCCCCGCCCGTTCTGTTATAAACAGCATCCTGCTCTCCTGCTATCTCCTGCTGCAAAGGCTTCATCTGCCGGCAAGCCCATCACTCCTCCAGCTCTGCCTCTGCAGCTGCCGCACTGCTACTGATATGATCTTTAATCCAGCGCAGGCTACCGCACCTCTACATCCCTCACACAGCGTGGCACGAAGGAGGCAGAAGGAGAGAAAGCCTATCTCCACACCTTCATCATCATCACCACCACCACCTCCCAGCTCCAGATCAGCTTGGATCATGACTTCAGCTCCACCTTAAGAGTGTGGGGGCGCATGTGAAACAACAGCTGTGAGGCGTGTATGTTTGCAAAAACTGGCACAAGTGACCCTGCAGTAGGCCTGACACATACAGATCCTGATTTGATGGGGCTAAAAATTCTGACTGCCAATAATTTTGGCCCGAAAAATGTGATCAAAATGAAATCCAGTAGCTGGAACTAAGGAGCTTTGCTGACTGATAGAACTGTCAGATGTCAGTTGTGACATTATTATTAAAAATAAAACAAGATATTCAACAATGTATAGCAAAACTAGACCTCAACAACCCAGCAGACACTGAACGTGAAAACTGGATTGACATATCCACCTACAACAAACACTGGGTTGACATCAAGCACAAATATTAGACAAACATTGAATTTTGGTAACTTTAACCCCTTAACACTCCAATATATAATACACCAAGGTGTATTATATATTGTATCATTAATTTATTATTATTATTATTACATTATACATTTAATGGGTCAAACCAACATTACATCTAACAACAGAATTTGATGTTGTATGAATTTAACATTATGTAATTTAACATATTTTGGGTTTTGGTCACCATACCGCCATACTTACAGCTAATTGTTGGTATTTAATATCAATATGATGTTGGCATGTGATGTTTTGAAGACGTTGGATTTCGGTATTAACGTCCACTGTGCTCATTATTCTGCGTCAAACTGTCCTTGGCATTAGACATTGTCCTGACATTGAATTTTGACTGTCTCATGCCATGACCTACAGTCAACCAGCTAGATATTTATATCTACCTATCTGTCTGTCTGCCTGTCTGTCTTCTATCTATCTATCTGTCTATCTATCTATCTCATCTGTCTGTCTGTCTTCTATCTATCCATCTATCTCTATATATCTATCTATCTGTCTGTCTTCTATCTGTCTGTCTATCTATCTATCTCTCTGTCTGTCTTCTATCTCTCTGTCTGTCTTCTATCTATCTGTCTGTCTGTCTGTCTGTCCTTCTACCTATCTATCTCTCTGTCTGTCTTCTATCTATCTGTCTTCTATCTATCTATCTATCTATCTATCTATCTATCTATCTATCTACCTGTCTGTCTGTCTGTCTGTCCTTCTACCTATCTATCTACCTACCGGCTTTGGACCATTTTTGTTTATCTCAGGATGCCACGAATTGCCTTTATTATCATAATGATGCTTTATTGGCGGAGTTTCCATCTATATAATAACTCAAAGAGATATTCTTGGCCAAATGGCGCATCAGTAGGGCCTACCCTCCACTCAGGGTGGAAGCTGAATCAGTATGGAAGAAATTGACATTACATAGTTTTGTAATTACAGTCTTTAGCAGCACTGTACCTGTGCATTACAGCCATGAAATATTTTGCATGCTTCAAGCTGAGCTCTTCCGGGAAACATACCTACTGTATCCTACTGTATCCTGGTTCAGTCAACAGCTTGCAGAAAGACTAAATCTATGAACCCTGTAATGACCTTGTAACAGTTCTTTCCCAGAGTGTATGCAAATTACAAAAATAAGATGCCAACACAACAAATATCGACTTTCTGCCAGATAGAGCTGTAATATTCACCCTTTATATGAAATGCTAATCCAGTGATATGCTAACTAATTCTCCGCTGTGGGTTGTAGGTTAAAGTGAACATGCCGCCTGCCAACTACACGTCAAAGCTTCATCATTTAAATCCACAGTCCAGTGGTGTTCTGCACCGGGACCACGCCGAGGAGGAAACTGCTGCACTGCTGAGTCCATGAGAGCAGAGGACATGAGCAAGTGATTTGAGAAACTGGTGGATGCAGCTTCTAACACATAAAAAATGCTCTTTGAAAATCAATAAGGTCTCGGTGGTGCACAGAGCACAAAACAGCTCCACCATCACCTTAAATTTATGCATTCATTCCTCTACGTTACTTGACCTAACGCACTTGGACTTTGTTTCCACCCTCAAGCAACACAGGCTGTGAGATATTCTGATTCCCTCTCTCTCTCTCTCTCTCTCTCTTTTAAAAACGTTCTCCTCAAGCAGCTGGAAGAGGAATGAAGTTTTGGCAGAAAAGCCTCTGCCTCGGACTGGATTTGATTCTGAAACAAGGAGCACAGCCTGGACGGGCTAAGTGCAGCACACGGACGCACGCACACACACAGTGCTGTGACTAGCCAGCTCAGCTCATCAGTTTCTGACATGATGTGTGCACCTGTGTGAGGTGGTGTGTGGCCACTGTGAACGGCCACTCCATCACACGCAACCAGCAGAGCACACAGCAGACGCTATACAGAATCACCATTATGGTCCAGTTCACTTCAGCACAAGGCATTTGCCCTATGGATCACACACACACACACACACACACACACACACACACTCTCATCCACAAGGAGGGGATAAACGCTGTGCTCCCTGTAGTGGGCCCCTACCAGCATCTGCGTCAATGGCTTAGAGGGTTGGCGTCTGGTTCATGCTTCTGGTTCTTGACAGTACCAGACGCTTATTCAGACATTACAATGCTTGTAATAATAATACATGATATATTCAATATATATATATTTGATATTTTCATTCCATATAATACTGGATACATTGTTAGCTTCTTCAGCACTTCACATGAGGATTATACCTCAGTGTGCTGCACAGAGCTACTACAGTCCAGTGCACATAAAACACAGGGTTCCTCCTGTACAAAACTCTCTCACAGAAAATGATCTTAACATATTTCTGCTGGACAGATCCCATTTGCGGTAACATATTTAACAGCATTTTTGCCCTCATTATCTCCCATTCCGCTGCCCTTCAGCTGCGCCCCTCGTTTTGATCGGCACTTTCATTTTTAGTCACTGGAGTTCGAAGCTAAAGTTACTTGAACAGTTACCGGAGAAGTTAATGGACCCGTTTTCTTCTGCTTGAGGACGTTTCTCCTCACTGGATGAACATCTGCCAACTAGAGTAGCTGACAACTAACTAACAGCAGCCAGTGTAGTTAACATCTAGCTAACGACAGCCAGAGTAGGCCTGCACAATGTTATATCTACATTCTAAAGATGATATCTGCCCCATATCATTTCATTTTACTGCAATCTTGGATGCACTGAATTGGATTATTGACTTATGGTAAGCCAGAGTAGCTAACATCTAGCTAACATCAAGTCAGATTTGCTAACATCTAGCTAATAGCTATAAAAGTAGTTAACTTTTAGCTAGCTAACGGCAGCCAGAGTAGCCAAGAGTTAACATCTAGCGGACAATAGCTAGCATATTTAACATCTATCTATGGCCTATGGTAAGCCAGAGTAGCTAACAGGCCAGAGTAGCTAACATCAAGCCAGAGTAGCTAACATCTAGCTAACAGGTACCTGAGTAGTTAACTTTTAGCTAGCTAACAGCAGCCAGAGTAGCTAACATCTAGCGAACGACAGCCAAAATAGGCCTGCACAATGTTATATCTAGATTCTAAAGATGATATCTGCCCCATATCATTTAATTTTACTGCAATCTTGGATACACGGAATTGAAATATTGACTTATGGTAAGCCAGAGTAGCTAACATCTAGCCAATAGCTACCTGAGTAGTTAACTTTTAGCTAGCTAACGGCAGCCAGAGTAGCCTAGACTTAACATCTTGCGGACAATAGCTAGCATATTTAACATCTATCTATGGCTTATGGTAAGCCAGAATAGCTAATATCTAGCTAACATCAAGTCAGAGTAGCTAACATCTAGCTAACAGGTACCTGAGTAGTTAACCTCTTGCTAGCTAACATCTAGCTAACGGCAGCCAGAGTAGGCCTGCACAATGTTATATCTAGATTCGAATGATTATAAATGCCTAATATTATTTATTTTACTGCAGTTTTGGATACATGGAGTTGGATCATTGATTTATGATGATGTCTGGTGAAATCTTGGTGAAAAATCCTGTATTTTTTAATATGAAAAATAAATATATATTGCAGAAAGAAAAACTATTGCAATGTCTGGCTTTGCACTCTGGTAAGCCAAAGTAGTTAACATCAGTCAAAGAAGCTAACATCAGTCAGAGTAGCTAACATCTAGCTAACATCAGTCAGAGTAGCTAACATCTAGCTAACATCAGTCAGAGTAGCTAACATCTAGCTAACATCAGTCAGAGTAGCTAACATCTAGCTAATAGCTACCTAACATCTAGGTATAGCTAGAGTAGTTCACATTTAGCTAGTTTGAGTTTAGTGAGTTTATCACTCATTAACTGTTAATTAGCATCGTTATCTGCTGCTGACCAGTATTACATACGAGCAGTTAGTCCCCTCACATCTGAAAACAATATTAAAACATTGCTAACAACGCGATGGTCTCTGATATTGGGGACTATAAGTTATATTTCTCTGAAAATGGCTCACCCAGAGCTTTACTTTACTCAGCTCTGAAGCTAGCTAAATAATAAAGATTTATCTACTCCATTTAATACATTGCTGATGTCCAATTAAAAAAACTAATATCTTCATTTTTCCATGGTTTGAACCCTGTAGCTCTGCACACTGTATCAATAATTCTGGATTAAGGGACCAATAGAAATGCTCTAAATTTGGGGGATAACATATTTTTCATTGGACAGCGACGATATGAATGTCTATCATTCAGAAATTAGTGTATTATACAAACATGTAGCACCACTAATTCTATGGCCAGCTTTATCCTACTTCTGTTTAGAAGGTTTTTGATGTGATGTTTTTGGGCAGCACAGCATGATACAGACCACTGACCAGCTTTCCCCATGTATGTTTAGCCGAACAGATGGAGACTGACAGGTGATACAGACAGGCACAGTAAACACAGACAGACTAGGTCTAGGCCATGGCGTTGTTTTTCAAACAGTGTGTCTCAGGAACCTAATACATGTGTGCTGATACAATTGCTAAAATAATAGAATTATAATTATTATTTTACAGTTCAGAATTAGTAAGAAAGGGGGGTAATAATCAGCTAACGCTCCTTCAACAACGCACTCTCAGCACCATGCCCACCCGAAAAGCACTCGTAATAGACAATGGACTGATCCATCGGTCCTAAAAGGCATATTATCCTTGTCTTTCTCAGTTTTTTTACACAAAGCCTGGACATTTTTATACTGACATTGTATAAACACACACACACAGACACACAAGGTTGGCTTCACTCATTTCTTCCACTCCAGGTCCTTGGAGGCCAATGGCGACACTTGCCCATTTTGTCCAGAGAACAATCATCCCATTTGTTCCAGAGGACGTTTTCCTGGTATTGGCTGAATTGGCTTAATAGGGGGTAGGGGCACTGTGCAGGCAGGTGGACAATTCATACTGGACGGAATTAGACAATGCTTCTGACTCACTGAAAATGAGCAAAAAAAGCACAAGGGTGATTTAGCTGATGGAGCTCCCCATGCTGCAGCTGAGGCCAGAGTGCTATAACTGCACATTCAAGTGTACACACCTACCGCTGGGCATCCACTAAACATGTCACCACTCATCTAACTAATTACCTTCATTAGCCATGAACACGGCTACACTCCTGCCTGGCTAACTGAATGCCGCTGTCAACCTCCATGTGGGTATAGGAGGAAGGAACACAATGGTAGTTTGCACACAAACCTTGATTTAAACCTCGCTGAAACGTACCTCACATTCATAACTACTAAATATTTCACACAAGGCCTTTCTGAGCAGACTTTCAGTACTTCCACAAAACCCAACAACTGCATGTTTTGAACACATTTAGAAGAAGTACAGTCGGGTCTACAGTTTCAGCCTACTGACAGGCGATCATAAGGTTAAAGTTTTATTTCCAACTTTTACCAGAGAATAGCCCCAATAGTTCGTCCCTGTAGTTACTGAGTAATACACCTTAGTGTGTAATAAGCTCTGTAGTGTTAAGGGGTTAGTGAGTATGTGACTTTGGCTGAGGTGAAAAAATGCACAGATATGGGTCACAAGCCTGTTTACAACCCTGTTATTTTGCCGGAAGAAAACCGTCTGATTTTCCTTAAAAAAAAATCTATGAGCTCTGCTTTATTGGCTTTATTGGTTTACGGCACAGCAACGGCTCACAGGAGTCCTGTAGCATAGTGTAGCATAGCTCTGTTTTTAGCACTGTAAGAAGAACATTGTAAAAGAATTTTCTAATTATTTTATATGCAGTTATACTGGATAATGTTGAATAACTAAACTGGTAAAGGACCTTTACAGTGTCACGTCCATGTGCTGAACTATAAGTATTAAAGGTAAGGTCAAGGTAAATAGAGTTTTCAGTTTTAGGGCACCTTCAGAAACCGTTCTACATAGCATCAAACACTTCAAAGCAAAGAACCCCTTTTCAGTACTTTACAGAATCCTTTAAACTAGAAATGGAAAGCTGGATCAGCTATGTATCGGTATCCGTCGATTTTTAGACAAAACATGAGACCAGTTGATATTTTGCAGACCCTGAAAGCCGATCTTTCCATGTTCAGGGCAGTGGTGGCTCAGCGGTTAGAGCACCGGGCTATTGATGACAGGGTTGTGGGTTTGATACTTGGGCTCGGCAAGCTGCCACTGTTGGGCCTTTAACCCTCTCTTAACCCTTTCGGCTGCCCTGGGCATGTGGGCATGTGTGCTCACCGTCACTGTGTGTGTGTTTGATCGCTAGTGTATGTGTGTGTTTACTGCATAGATGGGTTACAGGTGGAGGCCAAATTCCATCTGTGTTCAACACAAACGGTAGTGAATATGATTGTCTTGTCTTGTCTTGTGAGTTAAGCGCTATTGGTTGGGACACAAATTTGTGTATCAAAGGTCACCACAGTTGACTTATGCAAACAGTGCAGACACACTGAACCACAACCAAAAGAACAGCAGCAGCAACAGCCGGACAGTACAGTTCATCTTGAGAGACAATGCAGGGACATTGCAGAGGTCGTGCACAATGATGTATTAACAAGTTTTCCTGGTTAATGCGGGTAGCAGTAGCTGTTCCACCCTCGATCAGTACTGTCCCAAAAACACTGATCTCTAGTGTAGACCATATCCACCTCTGTCTGAACACTCTAACGTTAATGTCTTGAATAGGGATCTTGGTTGTTTATTTCTAGGGTTGAATAAAAAAAGAAAACTCCACAGATTTTCAGTGTGGGTTCAGACATTCCACTCCTAATAGGGACCTTTAAAGAGCAGTGGATGTGTCTGGATTTGGCTGAACGTAGCGTTATGACCCAGTGTGGTTCAGCACAGAAGTACTTACTGTGGGAAGGCGTGGAGGTATGTGTTGTGAGAGAGTAAGTGTGCACACTTCTGCTGAGGGTTACAGTAAAGGAGAGCTAAATGCGAACAACTCACTCAGCAACTTTAATGCTGGCGCCGCGAACAAAGGGGTCAGAGCTAACTGGAGATTCTGTTCGCCACATCAATATTCCACTCCCCCTCCAAGGTGATAAAACACTGTCTGCTCTGTAACAAGGAGATACAGCGAAGTCGCAGTGAAGTCGCAGAGCTTTTTGCGAAGCACGGTGGTCTTCGTCTGATCTGTATGGAAAAGCAAGAGCTATTTCTTTTTTTATTAATTATAAATTAAATAAAACAACAACAAAAAACCTCCCGCCTTGCTGTACTGTTTGTTGGGAATTCACTGATGTCAGCGCGAGTTTGTCTCCACTAATGCACCATCTGTTTCTTAAGAAGGGCCTCATTAAAATGGAAGAGATAAATAAAAACGTCTTTGGTCCTCTCAAATGAACCCGTGTGTGACTGGTCATGCTGGGTGCCAGGGGAGTGTGTGCAGCAGGCTCTGTGTGCTCCCCACTCTATTAGGTTTTCACTATGACCACGGAAACCTGATCTGCTCTAATTAGCTTTGTGCAGCAAAACAGATTTAACCTGCCTGGTAGGACAACCCGGGAAATGAAATTAGACTACAACTTTTTTTTTTTTTTTTTTTTTTTGATGTCGTTGTTTTTCACGCAGAATGCTCCACAATTACACACATTACATGCAGGGCTGTGTCTGGAATGATGACACGTAGCGAGAGTGAGATGAAACAGCTGGAAAAAGCTAGAAGAAGTCATCTGTACGAAGCCCACCTGGAGGCAGTCCCTGCATATATGGCTGCAGATTCCCCCTGGACTCTTAAAAGATTGGGAAGTAATGCGTTTCACAAATCCATCAGTAGCTTAAGTCCATTCCACGGAGATGCACCGCAATTAGCTGCCTCTTGGACTTTTTTCCATTTTCCACATGAAGTGAAAACCTTTGACCTGCTGTAACCTCGCGCAGAAAGAAAAAGAACCATAAGAGGAATGTTGCCAGTGAGATTTCTTGGAGAGCTGATCAATTGGAACCAGCCTTTTAATGCTAATTTAATCTGACCTCAGTGATCTCTCATAAATGAATCCGATTTTTTGCATAAACAGGCAAAGACTTAAAAAAAACTGTTTCCATCGAGGTTGGTAGATATTAAGTGAGTTGCTCAGTACAGGCATAACAGGCAAGATTATACACTGTATGGACGAAAAAAGTATTTGGACACTCTTTGGAAATCAAGGGTATTAAAAAGAGTGTATTCGCTTCTGTTTGAGTAACTGTCTCTACTGTCCAGGACAAGCTTTCTACTAGATTTTGTGAGGATTTGATTGCATTTGGTTTGGTGTTAATGAGGTCAGGATGCTGGATGATCACCACCCATATCATCCCCAACTCATCCCAAAAGTGTGGGATGGAGCACAATTATTTAACAGTTCAACTGCTCCACAGCTCAATGCTGGGGGGCTTTATACCCCTCTAGCCTACACCTGGCATTAGGCAGCATGGTGCCAACAGGTTCATGTTTATCTGCTCAAAGCATTGATTCTACATGCTACTCTACATACATTTTTCCACGCAGAAACCGCAACTGCTTTTGTGGTAGATTAGAATGGCCCCCATAGGACACCTTAAGAAAGCGGCTAGTTCAGTTCGGGTTGCAATTTGAGAGTTAATAATTATTAATAATATCAGTTTATTAATGGAAGTATGCATAAAATGTCTTCACCTCGAATGTGAGGTGAAGCTGTTTTGAACTAATGATCATTTTCATTCTGGATCATTTGGCTGATTATTTTCTTCATTAATTAGTTGATTGTTTGGTGTTCGAAAAATAGTAAAAACATTGGTGGGATTCCTTAGCATTTTGAATTTGGTGGCATTGTTTTCTCCAATACCGGTATTAAACAAATGTACACAGTATGATAACCTCAATTTTCCTACCAGGATGTACCTAAATCCGGTATACCATTGCAACGCTAAGTTCCAAACAAACCATTACAACTCAAAGAAACATTTGAATGATATAAATATAACTTTAAATGGATCTTCTCAATGATGATTGAATAATCTTATTAAAGAACCCTTTACTCTGTATATGCTTGTATCTCTTATTTTGAAAACCCCACTGACTGATGCAACATATATCCATCCTTTCAAGCATTTCAAGCTCTACAAATCACATAAACCACTTCCATCATGGCCAATTTATTTACCTCCCTAGTGGGGTTTTCGCTGCTGGGCTGCATGGTGTTTATAAAGAGGCACTTGATGCAGCTTAGATTAACAGTGTGTAATCTTATATTCTCCCACCGCTCCTGAGCTCAACTGAAGGTCAGTGTAAAGAGAACAAGAGGGATTTTTACATGTAGTGCATTCAAACCACTTGGACGCAACTTCCAAAAGTTTTGGTATATGGTTTGTATAAACTCAGTACTCAAGGATGATCAAGACTGTGTATCGCTAATATTTTGAGGAACATCTAGAGGTTTGGCATCAAACTGAGAGAACTGGAGGAGACATTGGGTTCTGTCTCCTACTGTGCTGTATTTCCACAGCCTCACATTTTACCAATAAGATCAGTGCTCCTGCTGGTAAGCTGAATATTTACAGCTCTTCACATTGAAATGTGCTTTTCTTGGACAGTGAGAAGCTTGGGGTACTCTTAGGCGAAGAACACGGGCTATACTGCAGCACTGTGGAAACACTACAGGCAATGTAAGAGAGAGCAAGAGAGGCTTAACCTAAACCCCCAGAGGCACCAGTAGAGTCAGCCTCTGCATGCTAGACAAGCTTGACAACTGGCTGTACCTATGCTTTTTACTTGCCTCACACATCCATTTCCACTATTACTGTTGTTTTTTGTTTTTTTTTGCTTCTCTGAGCGTTTCATTACTGGTTCTGGCAAATCCTGCTGAAAATCTGCCTCCCTGCAGTCATGATGTAACCACAACGGCGAGCAGCGTACTCTAAAATGGGCACTAATTGCCCATAATTAGACTGGTGTTTAGTTGGTGGAAATTATAACTTGCATTTTGCCACCGACAACCATCAATAAGAGATTAGCAAAAATTAGTTCAAAATTAGCAATATCTAAAAGCATATTTTGCCAATTTGTCCTCAACAGTTTAGTAAGAATTGCTTCACAATGCTTTATAACACTGTCCTCTTAACATCATCAGCAGTCTGTAAGAGGTGAAACCTACACAGACTTTCTCAAAAAGTTATGTAAATTGTCACCCATTGTCTCAAACTACAACGCAGAGGTCCTAAATGCACCGGAAAAGGCTTATAATAGCTCACAGAGACCAGACAACACCGCAGTTGTCCAATTGGCTGGTGAATTACCTAGCAACGCCATATGTCGTTCCTCTATCACGCATCAACATTGGCAATCTGGAAGGGATGGAACCTACACAGACCTTTTCAAACAGCCACAAAAATTGTCACTCATCTCCTCAAACTGGAGTGAAAAGGTCCAAAATGCACCCGGAAGAAAATGCTAATAGCTCACATCGACCAAGCAAAAGAGCAGATGTCCAACTGGCTGGTGAATCACCTAGCAACAGGGAGAAAAGACCCTATCTTCTCCTCTCAATGAGAACATGGCCAAATGCATTCTTGAGGACCTCCAGCCATAAATGGGTTCACCTCTGCAACACTAAAAGCGCAATTACCACACACACCACTCAGGGGGGAGATCTTGTCAGCCGTATCTTTAGGTGCATGTATTCCTACATCCACTGTTGCTGAGAGCTGGTTCAGTTCAGATGGATAAAAAAACACAGCAATATTTGTAGAACGACTTTGGGAGGAATCTAACTCATAACCTTGGCAGTGTAACTCATGGTTCAAGTGACCATATGATGCCTGATAGCTGCTCTCCCCTCATACACACCAGTTTTCTTTGTCTAGCTCTGATTTTATTTTTGTAGTCTTCACATTTGTGAATTAGCGAGAAAGGCTTGAGCTTATTTTGGTTTTGCTTTTGATTCTGTCCTATATCATCACATTCATGCAAAAACTTTTCAGATCAGTAATTTTGGAAGTATGTGTGTTACTGCTACAAATGTATTAGTGACTTTAATTTTGACATGGTCTTTTTGTCTATTTGTATTTGTGAGTTTTCCTCGGGCACAGTCTATTTGTACATCTGTATTAGTGGCTTTTATTTTGACATGGTCTGTTTTTTGTTTTAGTGACTTTAATTTTGGACACATTCTGTACATTTGAATTAGTGACTTTTATTTTGGCACAGCCTATTTGTATATTTGTATTAGTGACTTATGTTGACACAGTCTGTACATTTGTATTAGTGACTTTTAATTTGACATGGTCTGTTTGTATTAGTGACGTATGTTGACAAAGTCTATACATTTGTATTATTGACTTTTATTTTGAAAGTCTTTTTTGATGTAGCAGTTGAGTAGAGCGATTGTCTCTCCGTTGTCGCTCTGTTAATAGTAGTCTGTAGTTCTGAGGTTGACTTCCTTTTTACACTCAGCCCGTGACCATGTGACACTTCCAGACCTCACACTAATAGAACTCTGCTCTCCACTCACACACCAGAGTGAAGGAGCTGCAGAAATGTGGCCCTGATCGATGGGTTGCCTTATGGCTCTTGTGGCTCAATGTTTACAAACCATACTGGTTCTACCCAGACGCTCGGTTCACGTGACAGAAAGCCGCTCAGTCTGTGTGTTTACACTGCAGCTCTGCCTCCAGACTGAGGGCGTTATTAATATTACTGTAAACAGTAACAGCTGCGGTAAAACTGTATTCCTTAGCACCCGCCACTACCCATCATCTGACCTACACTGAGCTGCCCAGAACTCCAGCCCAAGTCGGGAGGTGGGATTAGATGGTAATTATCTTTTCTTCAGGGGTTTTTACTAGGTTTTAGCTGGTTTGTGAAACTGCTGAACCCAAGTGGAGGGCGGTTTACACTGATGATTTTCAGCCCTGCTTACAGCCATGCCCCTTTTGCGATGCAAGCCCAGTGTGTAGATGTATTGGGTTTGGTAGCCTCACTAAAAGGCAGGCTGATTGTGCAGTAGGTTTCCCTATATGAGGCATACAGACTAGGGAGTGTATGGTATGTCTATTTAAGAATGCATAAAGGCTAGGGCAACTGGCTTTTTCTCCATGAAGTGGGTCCTTGCGATTATTAAAAATCCACCATAAGACGCACAGAGCATTACCTGGAGTCCGGACTACAGTGTATGCCTCGCTCTTCATGTACGCGACTCTGCTTTCTGTCGTAGAGCCTGTTAGTCTTCAGTGAGCCTCATTTCTGCTCATTCTCAAGACTAAGAGAGCTTCCATCTCTCTCTGATGACCCTCGTCATTCTGACCTTTGAGAGCTCACTGTGTCCCCTGTGACCTGCTGTTCTACGCATGCAATTATCCCCCCTAATTACAGCATGTCTGCCACTGCAGTGACTCCTTACAGAATCCCTCTCTCACTCCACTCTCTACGAGAGATGAGGAAGAGAAAGAGAGAGATAGAGATAGAGAGACAGAGAGAGAAAACAGGGTAGTGACAGAGAGAAAAATCGCTTTGCTTTGTCGACCCCTCGATGCGACCTGCTCCCAGAGGAAAGCAATTTAGCGCATGGCTGCATCCAGAACAGTATATCTGAATCACAAAATAACCTTAGATAATTTACAGACAGCTACTTTCTGAGCTCCTTATCGGAAGTCTGCCAATCGGTAGGCTGAGACACCGAACAGCGTAGCAGGGGGGGGGCCCACGGAGCGTTGTCACTAAGCAACGGTGGCCAAATTGGACACATAGAGAATCGGTGGGAGGGAGGACGGCGAGTGCATTCCGACAGAGCGCTGCCTGAAGATGCGACGCTCTGAACGGCCCGTTCCACACAACTGGAGACGCGGCTCTGACTGTGGCCCGCTGCACGGGAACTGAACGCACTGTCAGTGTTAGGAACAGATCACACCAGGAACACTTGAGACCTCAAAGAGAACTTCGGCTCTGTGAACAGATCTAGCTTTAAAGCGTGAGTTAACTCGAAAGAATGGCTTTTATCTACAGACACCTTCACAGACATCCTCCTTAGCCCTGTACGGATCGGATTAGCTCATCAGAGGGGTAATAAAACTTTACACATCTCCTTAGGGCTGTGAAATGGCGATACAGGGTTACGATTCAATATACTGCGATATATGTTGCAATTTTTTTTTGATCAAAGGAAAACTGTTTTAGTATAAAAAATATACCATAGTTTGCATAAAATCTGAGTAAATGAAAAGTTTCAATCAGAACAGTGGAATTTGAAGACCGATTACAACACTGCTGTCTAGTGTTTGGGGTTTAATCACAGCACAAAATGAACAACTGTCTGTCGCCAATCATTACATCCAAACTATTCATTAACAGCAATGTGTTTACTGTGTTTTTGACAATTGATACAGTATTGCAAAACCTAATATCACGATACTTTGATTTAACAATTCTTTTACACCCCTACATCTCATCAGTAATAAAACTAGCGGACTAAGGCACTGTCACTATGATCAGAGGATTGCTGGTTCAAATCCCGGTCAGGTACCGGTGAGGTACTAATTGGCAGTCCAATGAGCGAAAATGGGATAAAATATATATTACAAAAACAAAAAACAAAACTCTCACTTCCGAACATTTTCACATGCCTACTCCTTGTAGAATTTGGTAAAACAGAAATTATTTTATGCCAAATAACGTATACTTCTAACCTGGCTAAGTTGCCCCCTAAAGGTGGAATATTCCATCCTGCTGCGTCTGTAATTTCGCCTAAATTGATGATGAAACAGAGGGTATCTTTTTACTTTTCTC